>NC_061510.1:267781175-267809313 GCF_022539505.1 Lolium rigidum | reverse complement strand
ATAGCGGTCTATGTACTTTGTCGTAATGCCCAATTAAATCTCACTATATTTATCATGACATGTATGTGCATTGTTATGCCCTCTCTATTTGTCAATTGCCCGACCGTAATTTGTTCACCCAACATGCTTTTATCTTATGGGAGAGACACCTCTAGTGAACTGTGGACCCCGGTCCTATTCTTTACATCGCATACAATCTCTCGCAATACTTGTTTTACTATTTTCTGCAAACAATCATCTTCCACACAATACGGTTAATCCTTTGTTACGAGCAAGCCGGTGAGATTGACAACCTCAACTGTTTCGTTGGGGCAAAGTACTTTGGTTGTGTTGTGCGGGTTCCACGTTGGCGCCGGAATCTCGGTGTTGCGCCGCACTACATCTCGCTGCCATCAACCTTCAACGTGCTTCTTGGCTCCTCCTGGTTCGATAAACCTTGGTTTCTTTCTGAGGGAAAACTTGCTGTTGTGCGCATCATACCTTCCTCTTGGGGTTCCCAACGAACGTGTGAGTTACACGCCATCAAGCTAAATTTCTGGCGCCGTTGCCGGGGAACGGAAGAAAAGTTACTCCACAAAGATTTCTAACTCCCACGTCAACTGCACGCCAGCAGTAAATTTCTGGCGCCGTTGCCGGGGAGATCAAGACACGCTGCAAGGGGAGTCTCCACTTGCCAATCTCTTTACTTTGTTTTTGTCTTGCTTTATTTTATTTACTACTTTGTTTGCTGCATTATATCAAAACACAAAAAAATTAGTTGCTAGTTTTACTTTATTTACTGTCTTGCACTCTATATCAAAAACACAAAAAAATTAGTTACTTGCATTTATTTTGTCTAAGTTTGCTTTACTTATTACTGCTAAAATGGCCACCCCTGAAAATACTAAGTTGTGTGACTTCACAACCACAAATAATAATGATTTCCTATGCACACCTATTGCTCCACCTGCTACTACAGCAGAATTCTTTGAAATTAAACCTCGCTTTCTTGAATCTTGTTATGCGAGAGCAATTTTCTGGTGTTAGTTCTGATGATGCTGCTGCCCATCTTAATAATTTTGTTGAACTATGTGAAATGCAAAAGTATAAGGATGTAGATGGTGATATTATTAAATTGAAATTGTTTCCTTTCTCATTAAGAGGAAGAGCTAAAGATTGGTTGCTATCTCTCGCCTAAGAATAGTATTGATTCATGGACTAAATGCAAGGATGCTTTTATTGGTAGATATTATCCCCCTGCTAAAATTATATCTTTGAGAAGTAGCATAATGAATTTTAAACAATTGGATAATGAACATGTTGCTCAAGCTTGGGAAAGAATGAAATCTTTGGTTAAAAATTGCCCAACCCATGGACTGACTACTTGGATGATCATCCAAACCTTCTATGCAGGACTAAATTTTTCTTCGCGGAATTTATTGGATTCAACTGCTGGAGGTACCTTTATGTCCATCACTCTTGGTGAAGCAACAAAGCTCCTTGATAATATGATGATTAATTACTCTGAATGGCACACGGAAAGAGCTCCACAAGGTAAGAAGGTAAATTCTGTTGAAGAATCCTCTTCCTTGAATGATAAGATTGATGCTATTATGTCTATGCTTGTTAATGATAGGACTAATGTTGATCCTAATAATGTTCCGTTAGCTTCATTGGTTGCCCAAGAAGAACATGTTGATGTAAACTTCATTAAAAATAATAATTTCAACAACAATGCTTATCGGAACAATTCTAGTAATAACTATAGGCCATATCCTTATAATAATGGTAACGGTTATGGTAATTCTTATGGTAATTCTTACAACAATAATAGGAACACACCCCCTGGACTTGAAGCTATGCTTAAAGAATTTATTAGTACACAAACTGCTTTTAACAAATCTGTTGAGGAAAAGCTTGATAAAATTGATATTCTTGCTTCTAGAGTTGATAGACTTGCCTCTGATGTTGATCTTTTAAAATCGAAAGTTATGCCTAATAGGGATATTGAAAATAAAATTGTTACTACAGCAAATGCCATCCAAGTTAGAATTAATGAGAATATAAGATTAATGGCTGAATTGCGTGCTAGGTGGGATAGAGAAGAAAATGAAAAACTAGCTAAAGAGAAAAATGTAGCTAAAGTTTGGACTATTACCACCACTAGCAAAGCTAATGATTCACATGTTGCTGCACCTCCTACTATTAATGATAAAATAATTGGTGTTGGCAATGTTTCTACTCCTAGTGCAAAGCGCGCAAAATTACCTGAAATTGCTAAAACTGCTGAAACTGCCTGTGATAAAACTGCTGAAATTTTTTCCAACCTTGGGGATGATAATCCCATTGCTTTAGATTGTAATGATTTAGATTTTGATGATTGCCACATCTCTGAAGTTATAAAGTTCTTACAAAAACTTGCTAAGAGTCCCAATGCTAGCGCTGTAAACTTGGCTTTCACAAAACATATTACAAATGCTCTCATAAAAGCTAGAGAAGAGAAACTAAAACTTGAAACTTCTATTCCTAGAAAGCTAGAAGATGGTTGGGAGCCCATCATTAAAATGAGGGTCAATGACTTTGATTGTAATGCTTTATGTGATCTTGGTGCAAGTATTTCGCATTATGCCTAAGAAAGTCTATGATATGCTTGACTTGCCACCATTGAAAAACTGTTATTTGGATGTTAATCTCGCTGATAATGCTAAACCTTTGGGGAGAGTTGATAATGTTCATATTATGGTTAACAATAACCTTGTCCCCGTTGATTTTGTTGTCTTGGATATTGAATGCAATGCCTCTTGCCCCATTATATTGGGAAGACCTTTTCTTCGAACCGTTGGTGCTACTATTGATATGAAGGAAGGTAATATTAAATATCAATTTCCTCTCAAGAAAGGTATGGAACACTTCCCTAGAAAGAGAATGAAGTTACCTTATGATTCTATTATTAGAACAAATTATGATGTTGATGCTTCGTCTCTTGATGTTACTTGATATGCACTTTCGCGCCTAGCCGAAAGGCGTTAAAGAAAAGCGCTTATGGGAGACAACCCATGTTTTTACTACAGTATTTTTGTTTTATATTTGAGTCTTGGAAGTTGTTTACTACTGTAGCAACCTCTCCTTATCTTAGTTTTATGTTTTGTTGTGCCAAGTAAAGTCTTTGATAGTAAGGTTCATACTAGATTTGGATTACTTGCGCGAGAAACAGATTTCTTTGCTGTCACGAATCTGGGTCTAATTCTTCTGTAGGTAACTCAGAAAATTAAGCCAATTTACGTCGGTGATCCTCAGATATGTACGCAACTTTCATTCAATTTGGGCATTTTCATTTGAGCAAGTCTGGTGCCATTTTAAAATTCGTCTTTACGAACTGTTCTGTTTTGACAGATTCTGCCTTTTATTTCGCATTGCCTCTTTTGCTATGTTGGATGGATTTCTTTGATCCATTAATGTCCAGTAGCTTTATGCAATGTCCAGAAGTGTTAAGAATGATTGTGTCACCTCTGAACATGTTAATTTTTATTGTGCACTAACCCTCTAATGAGTTGTTTCGAGTTTGGTGTGGAGGAAGTTTTCAAGGATCAAGAGAGGAGTATGATGCAATATGATCAAGGAGAGTGAAAGCTCTAAGCTTGGGGATGCCCCTGTGGTTCACCCCTGCATATTCTAAGAAGACTCAAGCGTCTAAGCTTGGGGATGCCCAAGGCATCCCCTTCTTCATCGACAACATTATCAGGTTCCTCCCCTGAAACTATATTTTTATTTTGTTTGAATAAAATGGATCCTAGCATTAACTGTATGGGAGAGAGACACGCTCCGCTGTAGCATATGGACAAGTATGTCCTTAGGCTTTACTCATAGTATTCATGGCGAAGTTTCTTCTTCGTTAAATTGTTATATGGTTGGAATTGGAAAATGCTACATGTAGTAATTCTTAAATGTCTTGGATAATTTGATACTTGGCAATTGTTGTGCTCATGTTTAAGCTCTTGCATCATATACTTTGCACCCATTAATGAAGAAACACCTAGAGCTTGCTAATTTGGTTTGCATATTTGGTTTCTCTAAAGTCTAGATAATATCTAGTATTGAGTTTTGAACAACAAGGAAGACGGTGTAGAGTCTTATAATGTTTACAATATGTATTTTATGTGAGTTTTGCTGCACCGTTCATCCTTGTGTTTGTTTCAAATAACCTTGCTAGCCTAAACCTTGTATTGAGAGGGAATACTTCTCATGCATCCAAAATCCTTGAGCCAACCACTATGCCATTTGTGTCCACCATACCTACCTACTACATGGTATTTCTCCGCCATTCCAAAGTAAATTGTTTGAGTGCTACCTTTAAAATTCCATCATTCGCCTTTACAATAAATAGCTCATGGGACAAATAGCTTAAAAACTATTGTGGTATTGAATATGTACTTATGCACTTTATCTCTTATTAAGTTGCTTGTTGTGCGATAACCATGTTTCTGGGGACGCCATCAACTATTCTTTGTTGAATATCATGTGAGTTGCTATGCATGTCCGTCTTGTACGAAGTAAGAGAGATCTACCACCTTAATGGTTGGAGCATGCATATTGTTAGAGAAGAACATTGGGCCGCTAACTAAAGCCATGATTCATGGTGGAAGTTTCAGTTTTGGACATGTATCCTCAATCTCATATGAGAATAATAATTGTTGCTACATGCTTATGCATTAAAGAGGAGTCCATTATCTGTTGTCCATGTTGTCCCGGTATGGATGTCTAAGTTGAGAATAATCAAAAGCGAGAAATCCAAAATGCGAGCTTTCTCCGACGTATCGATAATTTCTTATGTTCCATGCCACATTATTGATGATATCTACATGTTTTATGCACACTTTATGTCATATTCGTGCATTTTCTGGAACTAACCTATTAACAAGATGCCGAAGAGCCGATTGCTTGTTTTCTCGCTGTTTTTGGTTTCGAAATCCTAGTAACGAAATATTCTCGGAATTGGACGAAATCAACGCCCAGGGTCCTATTTTGCCACGAAGCTTCCAGAAGACCGAAGGAGAGTCGAAGTGGGGTCACGAGGTGGCGTAACACCAGGGCGGCGCGGCCCAGGCCCTGGCCGCACCGACCTATGGTGTGGGCCCCTCGTGCCGCCTCCTTACCTGCCCTTCCGCCTACAAATAGCCTCCGTCGCGAAACCCCCAGTACCGAGAGCCACGATACGGAAAACCTTACTGAGACGCCGCCGCCGCCAATCCCATCTCGGGGGATTACGGAGATCTCCTCCGGCACCCTGCCGGAGAGGGGATTCATCTCCCGGAGGACTCTTCACCGCCATGGTCGCCTCCGGAGTGATGAGTGAGTAGTTCACCCCTGGACTATGGGTCCATAGCAGTAGCTAGATGGTTGTCTTCTCCTCATTGTGCTTCATTGTTGGATCTTGTGGCTGCCTAACATGATCAAGATCATCTATCTGTAATGCTATATGTTGTGTTTGTCGGGATCCGATGGATAGAGAATACTATGTTATGTTAATTATCAAGTTATTACCTATGTGTTGTTTAAGATCTTGCATGCTCTCCGTTATTAGTAGAGGCTGCGGCCAAGTTTTCGCTATTAACTCCAAGAGGGAGTATTTATGCTCGATAGTGGGTTCATGTCTCCGTGAATGCAGGGGAGTGACGAAACCCCTAAGGTTATGGATGTCTTGTTGCCACTAGGGATAAAACATTGATGCTATGTCCGAGGATGTAGTTATTGATTACATTACGCACCATACTTAATGCAATTGTCCGTTGTTTTGCAACTTAATATCGGAAGGGGTTCGGATGATAACCTCGAAGGTGGACTTTTTAGGCATAGATGCATGCTGGATAGCGGTCTATGTACTTTGTCGTAATGCCCAATTAAATCTCACTATATTTATCATGACATGTATGTGCATTGTTATGCCCTCTCTATTTGTCAATTGCCCGACTGTAATTTGTTCACCCAACATGCTTTTATCTTATGGGAGAGACACCTCTAGTGAACTGTGGACCCCGGTCCTATTCTTTACATCGCATACAATCTACTGCAATACTTGTTTTACTATTTTCTGCAAACAATCATCTTCCACACAATACGGTTAATCCTTTGTTACAGCAAGCCGGTGAGATTGACAACCTCACTGTGTTTCGTTGGGGCAAAGTACTTTGGTTGTGTTGTGCAGGTTCCACGTTGGCGCCGGAATCTCCGGTGTTGCGCCGCACTACATCTCGCCGCCATCAACCTTCAACGTGCTTCTTGGCTCCTCCTGGTTCGATAAACCTTGGTTTCTTTCTGAGGGAAAACTTGCTGCTGTGCGCATCATACCTTCCTCTTGGGGTTCCCAACGAACGTGTGAGTTACACGCCATCATTTACCTACTCGAGGACGAGTAGGAACTAAGCTTGGGGATGCTGATACGTCTCCAACGTATCCATAATTTCTGATGTTCCATGCTTGTTTTATGACAATACTTACATGTTTTGCTTGCACTTTATAATGTTTTTATGCGTTTTCCGGAACTAACTTATTAACAAGATGTCACGGTGCCGGTTCTCGTTTTTCGTTGTTTTTGGTTCCGGAAAGGTCTGTTCGGGCAATATTCTCGGAATTCGACGAAACGAAGACCAAAGATCATAATTCACCGAGACGGACCAGGACACCGAAGGGGAGTCGAGAGGGAGGCCCGGGGCCCCCACACCATAGGGCCGCGCGGGCCAGCCCCGGCCGCGCCGGCCTATGGGGAGGGCACCCGGTTGCCCCTCCTGCGCCGCCTCTTCGCCTATATAAGCCCTTTCGACCTAAAAACTCGATACCTTTTGACGAAACTCCGAGAAAGACTCCGGGGCGCCGCCGCCATCGCGAAACTCCAATTCGGGGGACGAAGTCTGCGTTCCGGCACCCTGCCGGGACAGGGAAGTGCCCCGGAAGCCATCTCCATCGACGCCATCGCCCCCATCATGCTCCGTGAGTAGTTCCCCCATGGACTACGGGTTCTAGCAGATAGCTAGTTGGTACTCTCTATCCCATGTACTTCAATACAATGATCTCATGAGCTGCCTTACATGATTGAGATCCATCCGATGTAATCGGTGTTGTGTTTGTTGGGATCCGATGGATGATACATTATGATTAGTCTATCTATAAAGTTTGTGAAGTTATTGTTGCTGCAATCTTGTTATGCTTAATGCTTGTCACTAGGGCCCGAGTGGCATGATCTTAGATTTAAGCTCTATAATTATTGCTTAGATTGTATCTACAAGTTGTATGCACATGTCGCTGTCCGGAACCAAAGGCCCCGAAGTGACAGAAATCGGGACAACCGGAGGGGATGGTGGTGATGTGAGGATCACATGTTTTCACCAAGTGTTAATGCTTTGCTCCGGTACTCTATTAAAAGGAGTACCTTAATATCCGATGAGATTCCCTAGAGGCCCGGCTGCCACCGGCTGGTAGGACAAAAGATGTTGTGCAAGTTTCTCATTGCGAGCACGTACGACTATATACGGAAAACATGCCTACATGATTAATAAGCTGGATGTTCTAACTTAATGCTTTGAATCCTATCAATTGCCCAACTCGTAATTTGTTCACCCAACACTTGTCACTTGTTATTGGAGAGTTACCACTAGTGTAGATCTCGGGAACCCCGGTCCATCTTTCATCATCATATACTTGTTCTACATGTCATTGGAAGTAGTATCAACTATTTTCTGGTGCTATTGCTCTCATATTGCTATTACTTACTGTCGTGTTATTGTTACTACTGCTCTCATATTACTGCTACTTTCACATCACCCCTGTTGCTAGTGCTTTTCCAGGTGCAGCTGAATTGACAACTCAGTTGTTAAGGCTTATAAGTATTCTTTACCTCCCCTTGTGTCGAATCAATAAATTTGGGTTTTACTTCCCTCGAAGACTGCCGCGATCCCCTATACTTGTGGGTTATCAAGGGTTTATATCCATCTAGGATTAAACAACAAATGTCGTCCAGTGATTCTTGTGCCTGTGTTAACCATAAGATTTTGAGTGGGATGGAATAGTCAATTGTATTTCCACCTCTTGTACATCAACGGATGCGCTTTACCGTAGACACTTGTATTCCAAGGGGACAAGCGGTAGGCTGGCGAAGCCTTAAGTCCCCACGGCATTGTCCGTAGTACACTTGTAGCCCGAGGAGCAAGTTGTAGGGTGGGGATCCCAATAAAGTCCCCACGGTATTGCGGTCTATGATGGGTTGCATCTACCGACGAAGGAGTTTGGTGCGATCCCAGACTGTCGTCGTGGTCGGGGGCCGTCCTTAATTGGTATAAGAGCACCGGCGAGGACCCAGGGTCGGGGTATGCAACAAAGGGTGGGTGTGCGAGGTAGCGGAGGAATATGATTGACTATGACCTTATACCGGGCCTCACACCAAAGGAAGTGTGGACGGGGAATATGCCCGGTTCGCACCAAGGTTAAGATCTCTTATGGGTAAAGCAACACACCTCTGCAGAGTGTAATGAATCGTGACCTATCACTCCCTGTTTCGGGTTTTGGAACTGCGAACCCTGCCGGAAAGGAACTCCATGAAGTTCTAGTAAACCGGCGAAGGCTGACGGACATACTTCTTCTGAATAAAAGCAACATTTTGAAGAAATGATTATGAAAACCTGCATTGGTATTAGACTTTCTGGTCTAATGCCGTAGCTAGTGCATTAAACACCTCTTTCCTATAATGAATTTGTTGAGTACGCTCGTACTCATCACACTCTTAAATCCCCTGCTTAGATATGGAGGCATCGAAGGAGGATCTACCGTGCAACTCAAAGGCCAAGGAGTCAACAACTACTTCAAGGGATAGGACCCAAACAGAAGAGTCAAACACCACATCCAACAAGGATAAAACCTAGAATAGCAATAGAGGGGAACTAGCTTCCTAAACTTAGCTCCTATTTAGCTAGAATTTATTCATAGCCTATGTAGCTAGTTAAATACTCTACAAATAGAGTTCATGATAGGACTAGACTAGGAGTCGTTCTTCTGGAGTTTATTTACAGTTTTACCTCATTGTAAATTAGGAGGCTGTGCTGATCTTATGTAACAGAGTCTGTATGTAATTCTATAGACATGCCTTGGACCCGCATATGTTTCTGTTGTACCACTCTGAGCGATATAATACTAGTGGAACGGTGTTTCATTGGTGTTATATCAGACTTGCATACTACACCATGCAGTGGTATGCCGGGTCACCACAAAAGAGGTGTTCAACAGATTCTTGTGCACCACAAAAACAACACTTCGTATACCATTTCCACTTCCTTTTTGCCAGATTATCTTTAGTTAATAACACTTTGTTATTAAGAAACCACATAATTTTTTTTTATCTTGAGGTGGATTTTTAACTTCCATGGATACTTCGCAAGAAAGGCGTATGACCATTCATATAGTCCTCATACATAGATTTCACCGTAAATGATCCTGAGGTTGTAAGATTCCAAACAAACTTATCAGACTCATCATGAAGATAAACATTCATGAGTCTTCTACATAAATGCAGCCATGTTGTCCACTTATTTCCAGTCAATGATCTTCTAAATTGTATGTTTAGGGGCACCTGAGCTAATGTATCCGCAACCAGCACGTTTCTATGTTGCACAATATGATATAAAGATGGATATTGCTGCGCTAATGTCTTACCACCCAACCAAACATCCTCCCAAAATCTAGTATTTGAACCATCACCCACCTTAAAATGGCCTCGTGCAAAGAAAGCATCTTTCACATGCATAAGCCCCTTCCAAAAAGGTGAATCAAATGGTTTCACTTGAACTTGAGATAATGTTTTTTGTGATAGGTACTTATTTTTTAATAACTCCTGCCATACCCCTTCCTCATTCAACAACTTAAAAAGCCATTTACTAAGAAGTCATTTATTTTTTAAATCAAGCACTTCAATACCGAGACCTCCTTGATCTCTTGGCCTACATATTATACTCCACCTAGTTAGTCTATATTTCATTTTTTCTTCATCTCCTTGCCAAAAGAATCTCGATCTATAAAAATCAAGTCTCTTCAGAACCCCTTTCAGAATTTCCAGGAAGGATAACATAAACATTGGAAAACTTGTCAAAACAGAATTGATCAAAACAAGTCTATCCCCATAAGATAATAGCTTGTCTTTCCAGCATCCCAATTTGCCCTCAAATCGAGTTTCTACCGGATACCAATCTGAATTTCTAAGTGTTTTGTAATGAATAGGGACTCCAAGATATCTCAACGGCAAGGATCCCACCTCACAACCAAAAATCTGTTCATATTGCTGCTCCTCTTCCTTTGCTTTTACGAAACAAAATAATTCGCTCTTATGGAAGTTAATTTTCAATCCCGACAACTGTTCAAAGATGCGCAAAATTAATTTCATATTCAATGCCTTTTGGATATCATGTTCCATAAACAAGATCGTATCATCCGCATATTGTAAAATTGAAATACCCCCCTCAACAAGATGAGGGATTAGGCTTCCGACTTGGCCATCCGTCTTAACCCGCTCGATCAAAATAGCCAACATGTCTACAACAATGTTAAATAGGATGGGTGAAAGAGGATCACCCTGTCTCAAACCCTTCCTAGTTTGAAAATAGTGTCCAATATCATCATTTACCTTGACCGCGATGCTTCCGTCTTGGACAAAATCTTTAATGAAACGACACCATTCAGGCGCAAAACCTTTCATTCTCAAAGTTTGTTGTAGAAATGACCATTTAACCTTATCATAAGCCTTTTCGAAATCAATTTTAAAAAGCACCCCATCCATTTTCTTAGAATGCATCTCATGAATAGTCTCATGCAAAATCACCACCCCTTCCAAAATATGTCTACCTGGCATAAAAGCCGTTTGAGTGGGTTTAATCACCTTGGAAGCAATCTCCATGACTTCCCACTTTAGTAAACACTTTAAAAATCATATTTAGCAAACAAATCGATCTATATTGCTGAATTTGAATCGCATTATCTTTTTTGGGTAGTAAAGTAATGATACCATAGTTTAGTTTATATAGGGACAAATCCCCATTATGTAACTCACTAAGAAGCTCCATTAGATCCTCCTTAATTACTTTCCAAATTTTTTGATAAAATTCCGCTGAAAAACTATCGGGGCCAGGAGCCTTGTTATGCCCCATTTGAGAAATAGCTTCATGCATTTCCTTCTCAGTGAAAGGAGAAGTAAGAAGAATATTTTCCTCAACTGATAACTGTGGAATGTCCTGGTTTTCATTTTCAATCAGATGAACATTAGATTGAATAGGATCCCCAAATAGTTTTTTATAAAATTCTAAAATATACACCTTTAAATTTTCATCACCAACAATTGTTCCTTCCTCTTGCTCAAGTTGGTAAATTTTCTTTTTCCTTTTTTTCCCATTAGCAACCAAGTGAAAGTATCTAGTATTACTCCTCCCTTGTTGAATATTTTTTACTTTAGCTCGTTGAGCCCATTTGGTCTCTTCATCCCTCCTCAACTTAGATATTTTCTCATTAGCTTTTTTTAGAGTAAGCCTTTCAGCCTGACTCAGAGGTATATTCTCTGCTTTTAGATCTAGTTCATCAATAATAGCTATTAATCTCTCTTTTTCTTTTTTATAGTTTCCGCTCATACTTTTAGCCCATCCTTTTAAAAATCGTCTTAAATGTCGAACCTTATTTTGCCATCGCTCAATAGGATTACGACATGTATTAATAAAATTCCATTCTTCCATTCTTTTTGTAAATTTAGATGAATCTGTTACTATTTAGTGTCTAGGTACATCTAGATTTTCACAAATCTTCGACATGTTTCGCGGGACGGAGAAAGTAGAAAGGTTGCGTGATTTATGTAGAAAATAAGTATGAGCTTGGACAGAAGTTTGGATAAGCTTATAACAAGGATGCCAACGATAGAAGTCGGTATGATGATCAACCAAAGAACCTGTCCCGTGGAAGCTCATCGATATTGTCAAGGATAGGATGCTCCATCCTAGAATCAGGCCGTGCTACACTGTAGTTAAATGCACGTTACCCTTGGACGAGATTTTCCAAATTGACTTAACAGGTGAGCAGTAGTCACAGGAACATGACGAATATGCATACGCTCCTGTTCATGGCATTACTGCTGAAAGCAAAGGCATGGACTAACACTAGACATAAGAAAAATCAAACCTTTTCGGAAGTGTCTGCAACAAAGTATTTCTGGATCTGACTGTTTCTCCTCAATGTTCTTTACACCGAGTCGCTGACCTTTGTGCTGATGCCATTCCAACGTAGTAGTGCTGGATCCGCCCGTAGGTGTGCTGGGGACCCTAGATTTCATTGGTCATCTACCACCAATATTTAGGCTGGTGCCAATGCATCACCCCACTCTCACCCGCCACGTCAGCTTTTTTCCTCACTCTCACCCCACGGTGCCAGTGCACGGGCTATAGTGCCAGCTCTCACTTCTCTCTCCTCCACATCACCATTTTATTTTCAGATTAAGTTATTTCACTCGAATTTTTTTAGACATTCAAAATAATGCAAGAAAATTATTTTATTCAACTTAAAATGTTACCGATTACATAATAATTAATCAAATTGCATAATAAATTTTAAAAATTACATAATAAATAAAAAATAAATTCTAATCCTCTGCCTCCTCCTCCTCCTCCTCCTCGTCATCATCTTCCAGATCAAGCTCTTTTTCCACAATCTGGATGGCCTTCGCATGTTTGCGCTTTTCTGCTTCGTTCATGTCGGCGGTTGATCGGTCCTTCATTTTGTTCCATTGCTTGAGTAGCTTAGCCTTCACTAAACCCTTCCACATGTTCTTCATCGCGAAGGATTTACTTGCTACCTCACTGCTTGATGAGGATCCCTTCCCCTTCCTCCTATCCTTACGTGCCGTGGCCTTGGCCCTATCGCGGCCCGTTGGACGCTCCTCCTCCGTCGTCGCCTCGCTAGAGCTGTACTCACCAGAAACTCCTAGACGGCTTCTCTTGGAAGTGGACTCGGTTCCACTACCAGGACCATGTTGTCCTTTCCACTTCGCTTCATTGCGAACAGCTCGCCACCAGTGGTGCCGTATGAACGGCTGAGTCACTCTTTTGTCATTCTCGTTCCAATGATCCTTCAGCTGCTTCGAGGTCCGATGGCGGGCAGGATCCGAGGTAGAGTTGAAGGTTGCAGCTATCTGACCCCAAAAACTAGTGCCGGTCTTGCAATTACCGGCAACAGAGTCCTTGGAGTTAAAAAGCCAAGCATTAACCTACCCCGAAATAGATATTGTTAGTGAAAAATTCAAGCAAGAACCAACCCCGAAATAAATATGTGATGGGTAAGTAAAGTACCAGTTTTTCCTCGTCCGCAGTTGTCCAGTCAAGCCTCTTTGCACGCGGTGGTACGATTGTTTCCGCGGCATTGGACTCGGAGCTTGGAGCACTGGCTTCAGGAGGTGGTGGGGGGTATGGACTATATGGCGCGTATGGATACGGAGGTGGAGCGTATGAGCCGTACGAAGGTGGTGGGTAAGGAGGTACAGTGCCACTCCCGCTACCTGTAGGTGGAGCATGTGGAGGTGGTTGGGGGTATGGATACGGAGGCGGAGGGTATGAACCATATGGCGCCGGAGGTGGAGCGTATGGCCCATATGGCCCCGGAGGTGGTGTGCCGGAGGAGTATAAAAATCGGGGAAGCGGCGAAGAACCGACATTGGAGCGACAATGTGTCGGAGAGACATCATCTAGGTGTATTGGTGACCTGTCAGGCTGCAACAGATCCGTGAACGTGGTCAAATCTGGTGGAGTCCAACCGGACATGGTGGAGAAGATTTGAGAGAGTGAAGGAGATGAATGAGATGAAATGGGTGTGGAGTGAGTGAAACCATATGGGGGGGTATTTATAGGGGGTGGGGATGCAATTTTGGGGTTTTTTTTGGATTTTTTGAACCAGCAACGGCTACCCCAACGGCTAGCTGACGTGGACGAATCAGATCACGCCACGCCAGCTAGCCGTTACAACCTCCCTCTCGCCCGCGCTACCGCCCCGTTCTACCAACGCTGCTGCCCCCCTCTCGCCCGCCTGTCGCCTCCCTCTCGCCCCCAGCGCGGGCGGTAGCGGGCGATACCGCCGGGCGCCCGCGCTGCCGTCTCGCCCCGATGTCGCCTGCCTCTCGCCCCGCCTCGGGCGGTAGCGCCCCGCCTACCGCCTGCGTTGGCACCAGCCTTAGGGACCAGAGATATACGGGCAAAGAACTTACAGCTCAAATACAGAAATGGAAGTGGAAACAATAATGGATGTATAAGAGTAAGTACAATAAGTCCTAATTAGCTGGCTACAAGGATTAAAATAATATATTTGTGTCTAGTTGGAGGAGAGAGAAGAGGAGAGAGAATGTAAGTGAGCTCTTAGAGTAAGTACAATAAGGCTGACTCAGCAGGCTATAAGAATTAAAATAGTGTTGTTTTGCTTAGATGGATAAGAGAGAAGTGGAGAGAGATGAGAGATGGGCTCTCATGCAAGAGCCAGCTCTTGCACGTGCTCCTAGGCACTTTGTGAGTATGTGTGGTGGGCCTTTTATACATAAAGTTATCAATTCTTAAAGCCAACTATCGTACAAGTTAGCTATAAGCTGACTATAGCTGGCCTTATAGGCAGCACCCGGCTGCACTATTGGAATTTCTCTTATGCAAGAGCTAGCTCTAGCACGTGCTCCTAGGCAAGTTGTGTCAATGAAAGGTGGACCATCCATTGAGAAAGTGGTACATTCTTATAGCTAACTATTGTACTTGTTGACTACAAGTTAGCTATAGATGACATGGCATCTTGCTTATAGCCAACAACCGGCTATACTATTGGAATTGCTCTAAACATCCCAATACAGCATCCACTTCGGATGCCAAGTCCACCAAGGAAAGTTTTTTTAAAGACTTCCTCTTTAGCAGCCAGGTTCAGGGGAGGAAAAAACAATACAGTTGTCTTTTAGGCCGACATCCAGAATTACTTTTTTTTTGCGGGAAAATTTTATTACTCACTCCATAGGAGTGCCATCCTGATTACAAGGCTGCCTAATAATGTCTGGTCCATGACGGAACCAAACCATAGAAAGCTGGTCTTTGCAACCTAATTTAGCTAAGGTGTGACTCACACCATTTAAATCTCTACTGATATGATTAATCTGAACTACTCTACCAGAATTACACAAATGCTTAGCAGCATCAATGAGTGCTGCTACCTCAGACCTATTAGTGCTCTCACTATTGATCATAGACACTCTTCCAGACAGTCACTCTCCATGATGATCGGTTTGGTCGTCCTCTCTAGAGCCAGTTCTAGACCATTGATACAAGCCGTCACCTCCGCTTCGAGCGGACTACCGCAGCTCGTCCCTCAAAACCATTCCTGTGCCGCCTGTGTGATCTGCTGTAGCCCAAGCTCCATCAACATTCAACTTGGCCCATCCCTGCGGAGGTTTCGACCACACCCCGTGACTCCTAGGTGATACGTCCAAAACGTATCTACTTTCCCGAACACTTTTGCTGTTGTTTTGCCTCTAATTTGTGTGTTTTGGATGCAACTAACACGGACTAACGCTGTTTTCAGCATAACTATTCTGGTGTCTCGTTTTTGTGCAGAAATCCAACTTTCAGGAAAAACCTCGGAATTTATACAGAAGGCCCTATTTTCCCAGAATACTTATGGAGCCAGAAGGGCAAGTCAGGGGGAGGCCTGAGGGCCCCACACCCTAGGGCGGCGCGGCCCAGGAGGGGGGCGCGCGGCCCTAGCGTGTGGCCCCCTCGGCCGGCCTCTGACGCCCTCCTTCGGACTACTTATCGCCCTCGACCTAAAAACGCACGGGGAGAAGTCGAAGACGCCAGAAACCCTCCAGAACGCCGCCACATCGCGAAACTCCGTCTCGGGAGCCAGAAGTCTCCGTTCTGGCACTCCGCCGGGACGGGGAATTGGAGGAGATCATCGCCATCATCACCACCGACACCTCTCCATCGACCAGCCATGTTTCCCCCATCCATGTGTGAGTAATTCCCCCGCTGTAGGCTGAAGGGGATGGTAGGGATTGGATGAGATTGGTCATGTAATAGTATAAGATTGTTAGGGCATAGTGCCTAGTGTCCGTAATTGGTACTTTGATGATATTGTTGCAACTTGTTATGCTTAATGCTTGTCACTAGGGCCCGAGTGCCATGATCTCAGATCTGAACATGTTATTATTTCATCATGATATTCATTGTTTATGGTCTTACCCGCAAGTTGTATACACATGTCGCTGTCCGGAACCAATGGCCCCGAAGTGACGTAAATCGGGACAACCGGAGGGGATGGTAGTGATGTGAGGATCACATGTGTTCACGGAGTGTTAATGCTTTGCTCCGGTGCTCTATTAAAAGGAGTACCTTAATATCCGAGTAGATTCCCTTGAGGCCCGGCTGCCACCGGCTGGTAGGACAAAAGATATTGTGCAAGTTTCTCATTGCGAGCACGTACGACTATAATTGGAACACATGCCTATTGATTGCTTTGTACTTAGACACCGTTTTATTATTATCTGCAAATGCCCTCGCTTGATTGTTACATGAGTTTCTCTCATCCATGCAACGCCCGTTATCCGTCCCCGTGCCTACAGTATTTTAATCCTGTTGTTTACTATAATCACCACTGTTGTCTCTCGTTACTCTGCTCGCTGTTATTTCACTACTGCTATCGCTATAAAACCGTTACTACTCGATAAACTCTTGCGAGCAAGTCTCGTTTCCAGGTGCAGCTGAATTGACAACTCCGCTGTTAAGGCTTTCAAGTATTCTTTGTCTCCCCTTGTGTCGAATCAATAAATTGGGTTTTACTACCCGCGAAGACTGCTGCGATCCCCTATACTTGTGGGTCATCACTAGGCTTCACAGCTTCCTTGTATTTGCGAGTCCTTGCCGCTGTGCATATAGGGATGATGGCCTTCCCTTTAATCGGGTCGAGCATTGGCTCTTGTTTGATGCATAACAGCGAGTCAACATAGCTACAGAGGAACCTCCGGGAAGCTTCAACTGGTGGCGCCACCTTCTGGTGCACAAGCTCATTCCGCACATGCCATATTCTCCAGAATGTCATCAACATCATCAGCCTTTCCTGTTCTGAGGCTTGATCCAGCACCTGGAATAACCACTCCTTCCCAGTATTGGGTATATGCTCCTTGAGGGGCCAGACCTCTCGCATCGCGTTCCATAGCAATATCGCCGACGGACATCTGCAAAAGGTGTGGTATGTGTCCTCACATTCCATGCCACAAAGAACACAAATGTCAGATACCTCCAATTTCCTTTCCTTTTTATTTTCCCATGTAGCCAATGAGTTTGTAACCAGACGCCATGCAAAGACGCGTACCTTGGGAGGAGCAGGGCACCCCCAAACCGTGTCCCAGACGGCTCGGCTGCCGTCCGGTGCCCTGCTCGCGGCGCACGTAGACGTGCGATGAGAAGCCTCCCAAGCCACCTTATAGGCGCTGCTGACGGTGAAGATTCCTCGATGATCAGGAGCCCATGCAAGGACATCGTTACATCGTCTAGGCGAAGCCTTTATCTTCAGGATCTCCTCCACGTCCATGCTCCAGAAGAATCGACGAAGAAGGTCGACTTTCCATTCGCCCGTCTCCGTAAGCAGCTCCGAGACTCGTTTTAGTCTGCAGGTCCCTTTCACCGAAATTGGCCGGTACGAGAAAGGTTTGGGTAGCCAGGGATCTCTCCAGATACGGATCTGGCTACCATCCCCCACCCTCCACACTAACCCCTTTTTGAGCAGCTCCAGTCCATGCTGAATCGCCTACCAAGATGACGACGCGTTACCTGCAAAAACAGTGTCCTCAAGCGGGCCATTAGGGTAATAGCGCGCTTTAAGGATCAAGGCACACAGACTGTCAGGTTTAGTTATAAGGCGCCACGCTTGCCGTGCCAGAAGAGCTTGGCTGAAGAGCCGAAAATCCTTGAACCCTAAGCCACCTTGGTTCTTTGGATGTGTCAAAGCCTCCCAAGACTTCCAGTGAGTTTTCCTAGCTCCCTTCCTTGACCCCCACCAGTAGTTGCAGATCATCCGGTTTAGGTCACCACACAATCCCAGAGGCAATTTGAACACTCCCATTATATTGGTTGGAATCGACTGGGCCACTACCTTGATGAGCACCTCTTTTGCAGCTTGCGATGGAAGACCATCTCCCCACTCCATGAACCTCTTGGTGAATTTAGTCTGCAGGTTCTGAAGCTTTCCTTTATTCAGTCGACCTTCTGGAGTGGGTAGACCGAGATATTTCGCTTCAAATTGTGGTCTCTGTACCTGCAAGGTATTCCTAATCTCCTCCTGTAAAGCGTCTGGGCACCCTCGGCTGAACATGGTAGAGCATTTGCCATGATTGATTAATTGCCCGGTGGCTCTTCCATACACCTCCACAATTTCCTTCACTTGTTCAGCTTCCTGCACTGTTGCTTTAAAGAAGAGCAAGGTATCATCGGCGAATAACAGATGTGACACACCTGGTGCCCGGGGACAGATTTTGATCGGTGTTATACTTTGTTGTTCCATTCCACGCCTTAGTAACGCAGACAAACCGTCGGCCACAAAGAGGAATAAGAAGGGGGAGAGGGGATCACCTTGCCGAAGCCCACGCGTCGGTGCAAACGAATCTAAGATGGCTCCATTGAATTTCACTTGATATTTCACCGTGGTGACACACGTCATGATCCACTTCACCCACCGGTGATCAAAGCCCATCTTTATCATTGTTTGCTCCAAGAATCTCCAATCCACCCTGTCATATGCCTTTGAGAGGTCAAGTTTGTATGCACAGAAGCTCTTTTCTGGATCCTTCTCTTGCTGTATATAGTGAAAGCACTCAAACGCCACTAATGCATTATCAGTGATCAATCGACCAGGGACAAAAGCACTCTGGTTCAGGGAAACTATGTCATCAAGAATCGGCCTCAGTCTATTCACCAGGCACTTAGCGACGATTTTGTAAATCACGTTACAGAGACTTATTGGTCTGAAGTCAGTAACTTTTGTAGGGTTGTCCACTTTGGGAATCAGAACAATGATAGCGTCATTGACACCAGTTGGCATAGCTCCGGTGATGAAAAACTCCTTAACCGCAGGAATTATTTCTTCTTTCAGCGTACTCCAATTCCTTTGAAAAAATCTGGCTGGGAATCCATCTGCTCCTGGCGCCTTCAAGGGCCCAATTTGGAAGAGCGCATCCGATATTTCCTTGTCAGTGAAATCTACCAGCAGGTTGGCATTCATCTCAGGCGTTACTCTCGTTTCTATTAAGGGGATTATGAGGCCCGGGTCTAGGGAACTATCAACAGAAAATAACCCTTCAAAGTATTCATTGACTAGCTTGCCCATCATAGCTTGGTCATCATGCTCGATACCCTGGTCATCAACGATCTTCTTCACTTTGTTCTTCCTAGCCCTCCATACTGCCTTACTGTGAAAGAATTTCGTGTTCCGATCCCCTTCTCGAAGCCAGTCAATTCTTGAGCGTTGCATCCACATCATCTCCTCTCTGTACAGTAGTTCATTCATTTGGTCAGCCACAGCGCGGATTTCCTCCCTATCGGCATTCATACTCTGCAGTTCTTCCAAGAGGGTCCTGGATTTCTCAAGCTGCAATTTGATGCTCCCAAATTTAGTTTTGCTCCATTCCTGTAGGCGTTTCATGACCTCTGCCAGGCCCATATTAATCTGGCCCAAATTCGCTTTCGGCCCAGCCTCAGCCCACGCATTTGAGATATACTCTGGGAGACAAGCTTCCCGCTCCCACATAACCTCATATCTTTTGTATCTTTGTCGTTGTGTTTGTACCACTTCTTTTTCACACTGTAAAAGAATAGGGCAGTGATCCGAGCACGGTGAAGTTTTATGAATAACGCTGGCTTCGGCAAACAAATTCCTCCACTGATTATCGGCGACCACTCTATCCAACCTGACCTTGACGTTGCCACGACCCCGTCTGTTGTTATCATATGTGAATGGCAATCCAGAGAAGCCTAGATCCACTAACTCACATGTCTCTAACATATCCCTGAAGGCCAACATCTGAGTTTCCGACCTCTGGGCCGCCGAGAAGTGCTCAAAGGCCCACATTGCTTCATTGAAATCTCCTAGCACACACCAAGGCAGATCCGATTGTTGCTTTAGGTTACACATAGTAGACCACATATTATGTCTATTTTCCACCCTCGGTTCTCCATATACACAAGTCAGACGCCATACTGGATCAGCCTCAGATATTCTAACATGGACGTCAATGTATCTCTCACATTGGCTCTGTACCTCCACATGTATCTGATCATTCCAAAATAAAGCCAAACCACCACTAAGTCCTTCACTATCAACTCCTGTAAAACCCCTCAGACCAAGCCTTCCTCGCAGCCGACGGACTTTTTCAGCTTTCTGACGTGTTTCACAAAGGAAAATCATGCTTGCTTTGGTAGCACGGGTGATCTCACCCAAATCTCGAACTGTCGGCTTGCCACCTACACCCCGACAGTTCCACCCTAAGCAATTCATTGCGCCTGACGGGTCGCGCCTTGCGAACCCGTCAGTTGACCAGCGGCCCCTAGGCTGGTTGCCTCCAAATCATCCCTCAATCCACCACAAGCATCTGTCTTAATTTTCCTACGACCCTTCTTTTGTGAACCCTCTACCAAACCTGTTCCTTCCTCCTCACAATCTTTTGAACGGTCCGCTGATTCACACTCCTTCTGTTGGGGGCCTCTCTTACCGAGTATGGAGTCGGCATCCGACATCAGGGTATCCCCTGCCGAGAAGACGAAGGAACCCAGTCCTCTCAAAGGTGGTATCATCTCCTCACTTCCAAGGCCTGCCAGATAGCTAGCAGTTGGAAACGCCGGGTACATAGCAATCGGCAAGGTATTTTCAATAATTTTTGGACCACTCTTAACAGCCGTAAACCCCTGTCTACCGCCTGCACTTGCACCCCGGCCACGTCCTGGCCGAACAGCAGGTTTCTTATAGCTCCGTACTCTGCGTGAATCATCGCCTACACACACAAGTGGCAAATTCAAGTGGTTTATTTTATGTGCTAGCTCATTATCAACCTCCACAGATCCTTCCTTTTCCTCCATCCCATGCATCAATTCTTGACGGAATATGGTTTCCAGAGTGCCTGACCACATTACTATTCCTTCGGCAATCCATAGGTACCCCAAGTGTGGCAGAGTTCTCATCGCTAGACGAAAAGTTCAGGCCCTTCTTCACCTGACCGTGTTTCTGTGGTGGACCATATGCCTGCCTGCGCTCAAACTTCCGCACCGGTGAGCACCGTAGACGGGAATCATACTCCAGCGAAGGTACACCAATACGTTTCTTCTCACACTCTGTATCATCATGTCCGATAAATCCGCACCAAAAACAGAAATCGACCGCTTCAGCCTCTGATCTATTGGTATCCGTCTCGTCCTTCCCTTTCACCTGGGTAGTAATCGACTGCTTCAGCCTCTGATCTATTGGTATATCCACGCGAACCCTCAAGAAATCATACAGGCTGTTCCCATCCGCATCAAGATCAGCAGTCAGATACTTACCCAGTCTATTCCCAATCTGTGTAGCAGTACCTTTCTTCTGGCGATTCCATGGCATATCATAAACCTGCACCCATAATGGCACAGTGTTCAGCTCCGTCTCAGACGGCCTCAGATCACCCTGCACCTTAGCCACCAGGAGAGGATATCCACGATAAATCCATGGGCCACCTTGGGTAACAAAGTTGAAATCTCCCTCAGAAAACAACGTGATCTTGAACCAGTTCTTCCCCATCGGTGCGAAGTTTACCCCAGTCCTCAACCTCCAAACCTTAGAATTAAAGTGGGTCGTCATGTCATCAATATCAGGTTTCCTCTGCGAGATGTACCAACCCAACAGACGCCAACGCTGCTGGACCTCAGGTGGATCCTCCTCCTCCTCATCCTCCAGAACTAGAACTTCATCGTCCTCCATGTTGATGCGTGTAATTGACACGTCCGTTGGGAACCCCAAGAGGAAGGTGTGATGCGCACAGCGGCAAATTTCCCTCAGTTAGAAACCAAGGTTTAATCGAACCAGTAGGAGTCAAGAAGCACGTTGAAGGTTGATGGCGGCGGGATGTAGTGCGGCGCAACACCAGAGATTCCGGCGCCAACGTGGAACCTGCACAACACAACCAAAGTACTTTGCCCCAACGAAATAGTGAGGTTGTCAATCTCACCGGCTTGCTGTAACAAAGGGTTAACCGTATTGTGTGGAAGATGATTGTTTGCGAGAGAAAACAAGTAAAACAAGTATTGCAAGCAGATTTGTATTTCAGTATTAAAGAATGGACCGGGGTCCACGAGTTCACTAGAGGTGTCTCTCCCATAAGATAAAAGCATGTTGGGTGAACAAATTACAGTCGGGCAATTGACAAATAGAGAGGGCATAACAATGCACATACATGGCATGATAAGTATAGTGAGATTTAATTGGGCATTACGACAAAGTACATAGACCGCCATCCAACCGCATCTATGCCTAAAAAGTCCACCTTCGAGGTTATCGTCCGAACCCCTTCCGGTATTAAGTTGCAAAGCAACAGATAATTGCATTAAGTATGGTGCGTAATGTAATCAACAACTACATCCTCGGACATAGCGCCAATGTTTTATCCCTAGTGGCAACGAGCACAACACAACCTTAGAACTTTTCGTCACTCGTCCCAGTGTCAATGCAGGCATGAACCCACTATCGAGCATAAATACTCCCTCTTGGAGTTAAAAGCAAAAACTTGGCCGAGCCTCTACTAGTAACGGAGAGCATGCAAGATCATAAACAACACATATGTAATAACTTGATAATTAACATAACATGGTATTCTCTATCCATCGGATCCCGACAAACACAACATAGAGTATTACGGATAGATGATCTTGATCATGTTAGGCAGCTCACAAGATCCAACAATGAAGCACAATGAGGAGAAGACAACCATCTAGCTACTGCTATGGACCCATAGTCCAGGGGTGAACTACTCACTCATCACTCCGGAGGCGACCATGGCGGTGTAGAGTCCTCCGGGAGATGAATCCCCTCTCCGGCAGGGTGCCGGAGGAGATCTCCAGAATCCCCCGAGATGGGATCGGCGGCGGCGGCGTCTCTGGAAGGTTTTCCGTATCGTGGTTTTTTCGCCTCAGGGGTTTCGCGACGGAGGCTTTAAGTAGGCGGAAGGGCAGAGTCGGGGGCCTGACGAGGGGCCCACACCACGGGCGGCGCGGGCCCCCTTGGCCGCGCCGCCTTGTGGTTTGGCCACCTCGTGGCCCCACTTCGTATGCTCTTCGGTCTTCTCGGAAGGTTCGTGGCGAAATAGGCCCCGAGTCTTCGTTTCGTCCAATTCCGAGAATATTTCGTTACTAGGATTTCTGAAACCAAAAACAGCAGAAAACAACAACCGGCACTTCGGCATCTTGTTAATAGGTTAGTTCCGAGAAAATGCACGAATATGACATAAAGTGTGCATAAAACATGTAGGTATCATCAATAATATGGCATAGAACATAAGAAATTATCGATACGTCGGAGACGTATCAGCATCCCCAAGCTTAGTTCTGCTCGTCCCGAGCAGGTAAAACGATAACAAAGATAATTTCGAAGTGATATGCCATCATAACCTTGATCATACTATTTGTAAACATATGTAGTGAATGCAGCGATCAAAACAATGGTAATGACATGAGTAAACAAGTGAATCATAAAGCAAAGACTTTTCATGAATATTACTTCAAGACAAGTATTAATAAGTCTTGCATAAAAGTTAACTCATAAAGCAATAAATCAAAGTAAAGGTATTGAAGCAACACAAAGGAAGATTAAGTTTCAGCGGTTGCTTTCAACTTGTAACATGTATATCTCATGGATAATAGTCAACATAGAGTAATATAACAAGTACAATATGCAAGTATGTAGGAATCAATGCACAGTTCACACAAGTGTTTGCTTCTTGAGGTGGAGAGAGATAGGTGAACTGACTCAACATAAAAGTAAAGAGAATGGTCCTTCAAAGAGGAAAGCATCGATTGCTATATTTGTGCTAGAACTTTTTTATTTTGAAAACATGAAACAATTTTGTCAACGGTAGTAATAAAGCATATGAGTTATGAAAGTTATATCTTACAAGTTGCAAGTCTCATGCATAGTATACTAATAGTGCCCGCACCTTGTCCTAATTAGCTTGGACTACCGGATCTTTGAAATGCACATGTTTTAACCAAGTGTCACAATGGGGTACCTCCATGCCGCCTGTACAAAGGTCTAAGGAGAAAGCTCGCATTTTGGATTTCTCGCTTTTGATTATTCTCAACTTAGACATCCATACCGGGACAACATGGACACCAGATAATGGACTCCTCTTTAATGCATAAGCATGTGACAACAATTATTATTCTCATATGAGATTGAGGATATATGTCCAAAACTGAAACTTCCACCATGAATCATGGTTTTAGTTAGCGGCCCAATGTTCTTCTCTAACAATATGCATGCTCCAACCATAAAGGTGGTAGATCTCTCTTACTTCAGACAAGACGGACATGCATAGCAACTCACATGATATTCAACAAAGAATAGTTGATGGCGTCCCCGTAAGCATGGTTATCGCACAACAAGCAACTTAATAAGAGATAAAGTGCATAAGTACATATTCAATACCACAATAGTTTTTAAGCTATTTGTCCCATGAGCTATATATTGCAAAGGTGAATGATGGAATTTTAAAGGTAGCACTCAAGCAATTTACTTTGGAATGGCGGATAAATACCATGTAGTAGGTAGGTATGGTGGACACAAATGGCATAGTGGTTGGCTCAAGTATTTGGGATGCATGAGAAGTATTCCCTCTCGATACAAGGTTTAGGCTAGCAAGGTTATTTGAAACAAACACAAGGATGAACGGTACAACAAAAACTCACATAAAAGACATATGGTAAACATTATAAGACTCCATACCGTCTTCCTTGTTGTTCAAAACTCAATACTAGATGTTATCTAGACTCTAGAGAAACCAAATATGCAAACCAAATTAGCAAGCTCTAAGTGTTTCTTCATTAATGGGTGCAAAGCATATGATGCAAGAGCTTAAACATGAGCACAACAATTGCCAAGTATCAAATTATCCAAGACATTTTAGAGTTACTACATGTAGCATTTTCCAATTCCAACCATATAACAATTTAACGAAGAAGAAACTTCGCCATGAATACTATGAGTAGAGCCTAAGGACATATTTGTCCATATGCTACAGCGGAGCGTGTCTCTCTCACATAAAGTGAATGCTAGGATCCGTTTTATTCAAACAAAACAAAAACAAAAACAAACCGACGCTCCAAGCAAAGTGCATAAGATGTGACGGAATAAAAATATAGTTTCAGGGGAGGAACCTAATAATGTTGTCGATGAAGAAGGGGATACCTTGGGCATCCCCAAGCTTAGACGCTTGAGTCTTCTTAGAATATGCAGGGGTGAACCACCGGGGCATCCCCAAGCTTAGAGCTTTCACTCTCCTTGATCATATTGCATCATACTCCTCTCTTGATCCTTGAAAACTTCCTCCACACCAAACTCGAAACAACTCATTAGAGGGTTAGTGCATAATAAAAATTAACATGTTCAGAGGTGACACAATCATTCTTAACACTTCTGGACATTGCATAAAGCTACTCGGACATTAATGGATCAAAGAAATTCATCCAACATAGCAAAAGAGGCAATGCAAAATAAAAGGCAGAATCTGTCAAAACAGAACAGTCCGTAAAGATGGATTTTATTAGGCCACCAGACTTGCTCAAATGAAAATGCTCAAATTGAATGAAAGTTGCGTACATATCTGAGGATCATGCACGTAAATTGGCTTAATTTTCTGAGCTACCTACAGAGAGGTAGACCCAGATTCGTGACAGCAAAGAAATCTGGAACTGCGCAGTAATCCAAATCTAGTACTTACTTTTCTATCAAAGACTTTACTTGGCACAACAAAACATAAAACTAAGATAAGGAGAGGTTGCTACAGTAGTAAACAACTTCCAAGACACAAATATAAAACAAAAATACTGGAGTAAAAACATGGGTTGTCTCCCATAAGCGCTTTTCTTTAACGCCTTTCAGCTAGGCGCAGAAAGTGTAACTCAGGTAACATCAAGAGACGAAGCATCAACATCATAATTTGTTCTAATAATAGAATCATAAGGTAACTTCATTCTCTTTCTAGGGAAGTGTTCCATACCTTTCTTGAGAGGGAATTGATATTTAATATTACCTTCCTTCATATCAATAGTAGCACCAACGGTTCGAAGAAAAGGTCTTCCCAATATAATGGGGCAAGATGCATTGCATTCAATATCCAAGACAACAAAATCAACGGGGACAAGGTTATTGTTAACCATAATATGAACATTATCAACTTTCCCCATAGGTTTCTTTTTAGCATTATCAGCGAGATTAACATCCAGATAACAATTTTTCAATGGTGGCAAGTCAAGCATATCATAGACTTTTTTAGGCATAACGAAATACTTGCACCAAGATCACATAAAGCATTACAATCAAAATCTTTGACTCTCATTTTAATGATGGGCTCCCAACCATCCTCTAGCTTTCTAGGAATAGAAGTTTCAAGTTTTAGTTTCTCTTCTCTAGCTTTTATGAGAGCATTTGTAATATGTTTTGTGAAAGCCAAATTTACAGCGCTAGCATTGGGACTCTTAGCAAGTTTTTGTAAGAACTTTATAACTTCAGAGATGTGGCAATCATAAAAATCTAAATCATTACAATTTAAAGCAATGGGATTATCATCCCCAAGGTTGGAAAAAATTTCAGCAGTTTTATCACAGGCAGTTTCAGCAATTTTAGCAGTTTCAGGTAATTTTGCGCGCTTTGCACTAGGAGTAGAAACATTGCCAACACCAATTATTTTACCATTGATGGTAGGAAGTGCAGCAACATGTGAATCATTAGCATTGCTAGTGGTGGTAATAGTCCAAACTTTAGCTACATTTTTCTCTTTAGCTAGTTTTTCATTTTCTTCTCTATCCCACCTAGCACGCAGCTTCAGCCATTAATCTTATATTCTCATTAATTCTAACTTGGATGGCATTTGCTGTAGTAACAATTTTATTTTCAATATCCTCAGGTTTAGCAGCCATTTTATTAATTAAAGAAGATTGTGACGTGTACATGTATGAGATTCGGGTTTCAGCATTTGCAAGTTTAGTTTGCAACCCAGAAATCTCCTTGTTCAGATTTTCAAGTTGATATCCTATATTCTTCAACAAGGTAGATTGCTCATTCATAGTTTTAGTAAACAATTTATTTTGCTCATATTGTGATTGCATAAAGCTCTTGGTGGATCTTTCAATTTCTAACATCTTTTCCTCATTAGGCGAAACACATCTACCATAAGAGTTATTATTAGCAGGATTTGGCCTAGAATTTTGAGCAACCAATGAAGCTAACGGAACATTATTAGGATCAACATTAGTCCTACCATTAACAAGCATAGACATAATAGCATCAATCTTATCACTCAAGGAAGAGGATTCTTCAGAATTTACCTTCTTACCTTGTGGAGCTCTTTCCGTGTGCCATTCGGAGTAATTAATCATCATATTATCAAGGAGCTTTGTTGCTTCACCAAGAGTGATGGACATAAAGGTACCTCCAGCAGCTGAATCCAATAAATTCCGCGAAGAAAAATTTAGTCCTGCATAGAAGGTTTGGATGATCATCCAAGTAGTCAGTCCATGGGTTGGGCAATTTTTAACCAGAGATTTCATTCTTTCCCAAGCTTGAGCAACATTTTCATTATCCAATTGTTTAAAATTCATTATGCTACTCCTCAAAGATATAATTTTAGCAGGGGGATAATATCTACCAATAAAAGCATCCTTACATTTAGTCCAGGAATCAATACTATTCTTAGGCAGAGATAGCAACCAATCTTTAGCTCTTCCTCTTAATGAGAAAGGAAACAATTTTAATTTTATAATATCACCATCTACATCTTTATATTTTTGCATTTCACATAGTTCAACAAAATTATTGAGATGGGCAGCAGCATCATCGGAACTAACAC
>NC_061510.1:267746289-267781075 GCF_022539505.1 Lolium rigidum | reverse complement strand
AATAAGAATATTTACATCATATGAGCAAATGTGTTCGTGAAAGTTCTTTTATCGCACTCAGTTGTTAACTGAATTGCTTGAGGACAAGCAATAAGCTAAGTGATGTCCCACAAGTATAGGGGATCGTGTGTAGCCTTTTCGATAAGTAAGAGTGTCGAACCCAACGAGGAGCTAAAGGTAGGATAAGTATTCTCTCAAGTTCTATCAACCACTGATACAACTCTACGCGCACTAAACGTTTGCATTATCTCGGGAAATAAAACTACGGTAGCAATACGGGTATGAGAGATAGCTTTGCAAGATAATAAATACATGAAAGTAAATGTTAGTGCTGCAGTAATAAAGTACACTAAGTAACCATATACTAACAGTACCATGAGTGTGGAAAAGTGGCGGTAATTGTGGTGGCTTTGTCCAAGATTAATTAGTGAAGACATTTAGTTCATTGTCTTTGATGTAGTTTTCAATGTGGGAAAGGCTAAATATACAAGCGTTCCACTACTTGGGATTACAAGTACTATATGATTGGATTGTTAGCAAACATCCGTAAATACTAACAATGCATTAAGGTTTCTCCAACCATAGCCTTAAGTTTATGGTCCTCTTACTCCCATACATGCAACTAACCGGTTTGAGCCCTCAGGTTTCTATCACTCCGGCAGGACTACCCCCTTCATTTGCACATACTACTAACCCTATGGTGTTGATCCATGGCGCACAAGTATAATGGACACCAAAGGACGTGGCTTTTGGTGGCTGAAATTTGTGGGTGGGGGTGTCCTCCACGAGTTAGGTTTCCTCCCTTTATATAGCTTCTCGGATTTCCGTCACCCCCTTTAGGGTTCCACCAAAACGGGCCTACAGGCCGCGTCCAAACTCCGATTGGGCCGAATTTTAACTCCAGAACGTTCAGAAGAAAATTATCTACAACTTCCTCTTAAGGCCCAACTCCGTTGGAGGTCGTCTTCGAGGGTCAAACAGACAATCTCCGAAAACAGTTCTGGAACAGATTTCAGCAAAGTTCCAATTCGACTCCAACAAGGTTTCCTCTTGTATTCTTGATAATTCCTACACATTAAAGTGTAAAACAAGAACATTGTGCACTTTTGCAACTATTAATAGGTTAGTCCAAATAAATCATAAACTTAATACAAAAACAAGTGCCAAAGGCATAATATTAACATGAAACAATCAAAAATTATAGATACGTTTTGGGCGTATCAACATCCCCAAACTTAATTCCTGCTCGTCCTCGAGTAGGTAAATGATAACAAAATAATTTTTGATTGTAAATGCTGTGATCATGTCTTTAACAATTGCATGATGTATGGATAATAAAACTTAGCAATCATGTTACCTAATGAAAAGTATCAACCAACTAAGAGTTCATAATATGAAATTTATAAACATCAACAAGATTGTAATGATCATAGTAAAGCATGGTAGAGCGGTATCTCGCTTGCCCTTAATTGTGAAGCAAAACATAAATGCCAAGGCACCTCTGAAGTTCAAGTGAAGACTAGAAGTAAGAATATCAAAGATAAAAGCATCAAAGTTATGCCACAGTTTACCGCGTACTGGGACAAGCATATTACACTAAGAATGACAGTTATGCTCTCAAAAAGGTGCTCAAAGAAAGGATGGTGACTCAACATAAAAGTAAAAAAGATAGGCCCTTCGCAGAGGAAAGCAGGGATTAACATGTGCTAGAGCTTTTTATTTTTAAAGCAGAAGTAAAATTGTTTTGGGAAGTGTTTGTTGTTGTCAACGAATGGTAGTGGGCACTCTAACCCCCTTGTCAACCAGACTTTCAAGAGCGGCTCCCATGAAGGACGTTATCTCTACCAGCAAGGTAGATCATCCCTCTTTTCTTTTGTTTACACATGTACTTTAGTTTTATTTATAGGTGACACTCCTCCCAACCTTCGCTTTCACAAGCCATGGCTAACCGAATCCTCGGGTGCCTTCCAACATTCACATACCATGGAGGAGTGTCTATTTGCAAATTAAGTTGCTTACTGATAAATCAGGGCAAAACATGTGAAGAGAATTATTAATGAAAGTTAATTAATTGGGGCTGGGCACCCGTTGCCAACTCTTTTTGCAAAATTATTGGATAAGCGGATGTGTATGCCACTAGTCCATTGGTGAAAGTCTGTCAGGAGTAAATGACAAGGTTGAAAGATAAAACACCATATACTTCCTCACGAGCTATAAAACATTGATACAAATTGAGAAGTACTTTGAAGATTTTAAAGGTAGCACATGAAAATTTACTTGGAATGGTTTGAAATGCCATGCATAGGTATTTATAATGGACACTTTGGAACAACTTGGTTTATAGGGATTTGGATGCACGAGCAGCATTTCCGCTCAGTACAAGTGAAGGCTAGCAATAGACTGGGAAGCGACAATCAAGAGAGCAATAACCGTCATAATCATGCTTGCGACAGAATAAAATTAATGGAGGCATAAAAGTGATACAAGAATTCTGAAGCAAAGTAAATCATCGAGGCTTAATTGACTTTTGTCTTTCAGTCATATGCATGCGTGAGCATGTGCCAAGTCAATTTCAAATGAATCATTCAAAGGAGGACACCGCAATACCGTACCATCTTATGAACATGACAATGCATGTTAACATCAAAATATCATAATATACACTATTAGCTAGTTGAGACTATCCATAAGAAAACATAACCACTAAACAATATCATTCACACATCTTTTTTAAGTTTCATCAAATATACATTAACCAATTAAACGTTGAAAACAGAAGATAAGTAATATATGTGACGATCCACTTATTAATGTAACCAGTGTTTGATGCTAAGATAAATAGCTAATAAAATATAGCCGCTTCAAGTTTAGTCAAATTCTTATCTTGCTCAAAAAACAAAGTTTGAAGGTTTGCAAACTGAGGGGTTATTGATGAACAGAGATGCGGGGACATCTCCAAGCTTATGACTTTGGCCATTCTTCAGTATTTCAGAGTTTGGTATTCCTTCATTCTCTGTGAAAAACTTCAACACAAAAACTTTCCCATTCTTTTGTGCGGTTAGACATTAGTGCAATAGATAATATTTCCAAAGTGCTGCTATTAAACCAAATCAATTTTTTTTCAGTTACAGAAAGGTTGCTTAAATGGCCAAGTTATAGATGAAAGGTAAGAACCCATGAAAATCAAATGAAAACGAAAAGAGGCCACTCTTGCAACAAAAGTCATAATCTGTCCAAAAAAACAGCAGCTGGAAAACGTAATTATTAGGTGCACTTAAACATGTCCAAAATTTTAGCCAATTTTTTTGCATGCACATAATTAGGTGATACATAATCAGTAATTTTTTCGTGATTTTTAGAACTACCAGTAAAACATGAAAAATCACGCAATGAGCAGTAAATTCTGAAAACAGAAAATCACTTTTTACAAGTGTATCAACTAAGCTAAATGGATAAAATTTGGTATTTTATTTTTGATAAACTAATAGACCAAAGGCTAAACATGACCTAAACATGCTAGCTACAGCAAGGAAAACTCTAAAAGAAAACCGAAAGTAACAACCAAATAAAGAACCCAACAAAAAAGCAAAATAAAAGAAAATATTTTTGTTGTTTTAAAATTATAAGTGAAAGCAAATAAGCAATAAATACCAAATAAGAAGCCTAAGAAAACTAAAGAAGGTAAAACCAAGACATATAAAAGCAATTATAATACACGTTAAGACGATTCATATCATGTGGACGGGTAATATAGAGTATGAACGAGATAACCTCATGTTTGTTGATGAATAAGGGATGACTCGGGCATCCCCAAGCTTAGATGATTGTATGTTCTTGAATATGTTCTTGGGATGCACCTACACATCCCCAAGCTTGAGCTCTTGCATCTTCTTGTTCATCTCATATCGCCATATCGATTGGATTTTATAAGCTACATCCACATAAAACTTCACAAAACTCATTAGTATGGTTAGTACTCATTAAATAAAATCCACTCATGTTCAATCTTTGACAAGTTTAATTGAAGATTACCTACTGTATACTAACCAATTTATAAAATTTAGTGATCAAATAAAGATTATAAACATTGAGTATAAGTACAAAACTAAATAAGCATGACAATCTGCCAAAACAGAACAGTCTGTAAAGATGACACTTAACGAGATATCTACGTAGCTCAAATGAAGAAACTCAAAACTAATGAAAGACAGGTAATAATATCAGGTTTATGCACAAAAATTTTGAGGTCAAAATAATAATCTGAGATTTATCACGATTTTATTTACAGAGAAGCACAAAATCTGTCTAAACAGAACAGTCAGTAAAGATCGAATTTTTCGACCAATTTACGTACCTCAAATCAGAAAAGTCAAAATTAATGAAAGTTGCGTACACATCTGAGGATCACGCTTGAATTTTTTCAGAATGTTTCAATTTTTCTGGAATCTATACAGCTCAAAACGGCGGACAGCAAAAATCTGCCTATGTGCAGAAATCCAAATCTAGCATCAACTTTCTACTAGAGATTGTTATAACCAATTTTATTTCTATGTACAGAGGCATATACACAATATTTACATGTTTTTGGAAGAGAAGCTTCCATGAAAATATTTGCTTTGATTTCATAGGCATGAACACAAGTGTTCAAGGTCGACCCGCACTTAATCATTGTTCATCTTTCCAATCACTCTCTTTTTGAAAATGTTTAGATAACAATTACAACTATTTTTTTTTGTAATTCGCATTCCCTATCCATATTAAGATAGAGAAAAACTTAAAACTGAAAAAAAAACTACTTAGAGATAAAGCAAACAAGTGCACACAAGAACATTAACCTACGCTATGGCTCTCCGGCAACGGCGCCAGAAAAGGTCTTGTTGTCCCACAAGTATAGGGGATCGTGTGTAGCCTTTTCGATAAGTAAGATTGTCGAACCCAACGAGGAGCTAAAGGTAGGATAAGTATTCTCTCAAGTTCTATTAACCACTGATACAACTCTACGCGCACTAAACGTTTGCATTATCTGGGAAATAAAACTACGGTAGCAATACGGGTATGAGAGATAGCTTTGCAAGATAATAAATACATGAAAGTAAATGTTAGTGCTGCAGTAATAAAGTACACTAAGTAACCATATACTAACAGTACCATGAGTGTGGAAAAGTGGTGGTAATTGTGGTGGCTTTGTCCAAGATTAATTAGTGAAGATATTTAGTTCATTGTCTTTGATGTAGTTTTCAATGTGGAAGAGGCTAAATATACAAGCGTTCCACTACTTGGGATTACAAGTACTATATGATTGGATTGTTAGCAAACATCTGTAAATACTAACAATGCATTAAGGTTTCCCCAACCATAGCCTTAAGTTTATGGTCCTCTTACTCCCATACATGCAACTAACCGGTTTGAGCCCTCGGGTTTCGTCACTCCGGCAGGACTACACCCTTCCTTTGCACATACTACTAACCCTATGGTGTTGATCCATGCGCGCACAAGTATAATGGACACCAAAGGACAGTACCATATCAACATACAACTCTAATGAACCATAGACATTGAACAAAGCAATCAAAAGACAAATATACTACATAAACATGACATAGATCATAGGATGAATATTATAGCATCAAACACCATATTTACATAGGACGGTACAGAGGTTTATGAGAGGATGAATGATACGTCTCCGACATATCGATAATTTCTTGTGTTCCATGCCACATTATTGATGATATCTACATGTTTTATACATACTTTATGTCATATTTATGCGTTTTCTGGAACTAACCTATTAACAAGATGCCGAAGTGCCGGTTCTCGTTTTACGCTATTTTTGGTTTCGAAATCCTAGTAAGGAAATATTCTCGGAATCGGACGAAATCAAGACCCGGGTTCCTATTTTTCCACGAAGCTTCCGTGAACACCCGGGAAGGACCAGAGGGGGGCCACAGGCCCACCAGACCATAGGCCGGCGCAGCCTGGGTGTGGCCCGCGCCACCCTATGGTGTCGCCGCCTCTTCGACCCTCTGACGCCGCCTCTTCGCCTATTTAAAGGTCCCAGACCTAAAACCTCGATACGAAAAAACCACGGTACGAGAAACCTTCCAGAGCCGCCGCCATCGCGAAGCCAAGATCTGGGGGACAGGAGTCTCTGTTCCGGCATGCCGCCGGGGCGGGAAGTGCCCCGGAAGGCTTCTCCATCAACACCACCGCCATCTTCATCAACGCTGCTCGTCTCCCATGAGGAGGGAGTAGTTCTCCATCGAGGCTCGGGGTTGTACCGGTAGCTATGTGGTTCATCTCTCTCCTATGTACTTCAATACAATAATCTCATGAGCTGCCTTACATGATTGAGATTCATATGATGATGCTTGTAATCTAGATGTCATTATGCTAGTCAAGTGAATTTTACTTATGTGATCTCCGGAGACTCCTTGTCCCAAGTGTGTAAAGGTGACGAGTGTGTGCACCGTGTGGGTCTCTTAGGCTATATTTCACAGAATACTTATTCACTCGTTATGAATGGCATAGTGAAGTGCTTATTTATATCTCTTTATGATTGCAATGTGTTTTGTATCACAATTTATCCATGTGCTACTCTAGTGATGTTATTAAAGTAGTTTTATTCCTCCCGCACGGTGTAATGGTGACAGTGTGTGCATCCGTGTTAGTACTTGGCGTATGCTATGATCATGATCTCTTGTAGATTGTGAAGTTAACTATTGCTATGATAGTATTGATGTGATCTATTCCTCCTACATAGTGTGAAGGTGACGAGTGTGCATGCTTTGTGTTAGTACTTGGTTTAGTCGTGTTGATCTTTCATGCACTCTAAGGTTATTTAAATATGAACATTGAATTGTGGAGCTTGTTAACTCCGGCATTGAGGGTTCGTGTAATCCTACGCAATGTGTTCATCATCCAACAAGAGAGTGTAGAGTATGCATTTATCTATTCTGTTATGTGATCAAAGTTGAGAGTGTCCACTAGTGAAAGTCTATTCCCTAGGCCTTGTTCCTAAATATCGCTATCGCTGCTTGTTTACTCGTTTTACTCGCGTTACTACTCGCTACCATATTACCACCATCAACCACACGCCAGCAAGCTATTTTCCGGCGCCATTACTACTCGCTCATATTCATTCATACCACATGTATTTCACTATCTCTTCGCCGAACTAGTGCACCTATTAGGTGTGTTGGGGACACAAGAGACTTCTTGCTTTGTGGTTGCAGTGGTTGCATGAGAGGGATATCTTTGACCTCTTCCTCCCCGAGTTCGATAAACCTTGGGTGATCCACTTAAGGGAAAACTCGCTGCTGTTCTACAAACCTCTCGCTCTTGGAGGCCCAACACCTGTCTACAAGAATAGAAGCTCCCGTAGACATCAAGCACTTTTCACGGCGCCGTTGCTCGGGGAGGAAAGGTAAAAGGTACTCACACTCCGGATCTCGGCTACTAAGCTATTTTCGCCGTTGTAAGTACTCGAAGCTATTTCCTTTAGATCCCGCAATTGCATCTTTTTGTTTCTTGTTTACACTAGTTTGGCATAATGGACAACAATGAGCTTCTTATTCTATTTCCTGATTTAAGACATGGATGGTTTGATGCGAAAATTAAAAAACCTATGGAACATATTAGTATGAACGCTTTGAACACCATTGTTGCTAATGATATGGAAAATTCTAAGCTTGGGGAAGCTGGCTTTGATGAGCATGATATTTTTAGTCCCCCAAGCATTGAGGAGAAAATTTACTTTGATGATACTTTGCCTCCTATTTATGATGATTATAATGATATTGGTCTTTTAGTACCACTTTGTTATGGAGGATAAATTTGATTATGATTACAATATGCCTCCTATATTTGATGATGAGAATAATAATGATAGCTACTTTGTTAAATTTGCTCCCACTACAACTAATAAAATTGATTATGCCTATGTGGAGAGTAATAATTTTATGCATGAGACTCATGATAAGAATGCTTTATGTGATAGTTATATTGTTGAGTTTGCTCATGTTGCTACTGAAAGTTATTATGAGAGAGGAAAATATGGTTGTAGAAATTTTCATGTTACTAAAACACCTCTCTATGTGCTGAAATTTTTGAAGCTACACTTGTTCTATCTTCCTATGCTTGTTACTTTGCTCTTCATGAACTTGTTTATTTACAAGATTCCTATGCATAGGAAGCATGTTAGACTTAAATGTGTTTTGAATTTGCCTCTTGATGCTCTCTTTTGCTTCAAATACTATTTCTTGCGAGTGCATCATTAAAACCGCTGAGCCCATCTTAACGGCTATAAAGAAAGAACTTCTTGGGAGATAACCCATGTGTTATTTTGCTACAGTACTTTGTTTTATATTTGTGTCTTGGAAGTTGTTTACTACTGTAGCAACCTCTCCTTATCTTAGTTTTGTGCTTTGTTGTGCCAAGTAAAGTCTTTGATAGTAAAGTGAATACTAGATTTGGATTGCTGCGCAGTAACATGATTTCTTTGCTCGTCACGAATTTCGACCTACCTCTCCGTAGGTAGCTCAGAAAAATATGCCAATTTACGTGCGTGATCCTCGGATATGTACGCAACTTTCATTCAATTTGGGCATTTTCATCTGAGCAAGTCTCGGTGCCCTTTTAAAATTCGTCTTTACGGACTGTTCTGTTTTGACAGATTCTCGCCTTTTATTTCGCATTGCTTCTTTCGTCGTGTTGGGTGGATTTCTCTGTTCCATTACCTTCCAGTAGCTTTGAGCAATGTCCAGAAGTGTTAAGAATGATTGTGTCACCTCTAAACATGTGAGTTTTTGATTATGCACTAACCCTCTAATGAGTTTGTTTCGAGTTTGGTTTGGAGGAAGTTTTCAAGGGTCAAGAGAGGAGGATGATATACTATGATCAAGAAGAGTGAAAAGTCTAAGCTTGGGGATGCCCCGGTGGTTCACCCCTGCATATTTCAAGAAGACTCAAGCATCTAAGCTTGGGGATGCCCAAGGCATCCCCTTCTTCATCGACAAATTATCAGGTTCCTTCTCTTGAAACTATATTTTTATTCAGTCACATCTTATGTACTTTACTTGGAGCGTCTGTTTGCTTTTGTTTTTGTTTTTGTTTGAATAAATGCTTGTGTGGGAGAGAGACACGCTCCGCTGGTTCGTATGAACACATGTGTTCTTAGCTCATAATATTCATGGCGAAGTTTCCTCTTCGTTAAATTGTTATATGGTTGGAATTGGAAAATGCTACATGTAGTAATTGCTATAATGTCTTGGGTAATGTGATACTTGGCAATTGTTGTGCTCATGTTTAAGCTCTTGCATCATATACTTTGCACCTATTAGTGAAGAAATACATAGAGCATGCTAAAATTTGGTTTGCATAATTGGTCTCTCTAAGGTCTAGATAATTTCTAGTAAAGAGTTTGAACAACAAGGAAGACGGTGTAGAGTCTTATAATGTTTACAATATGTCTTTTATGTGAGTTTTGCTGCACCGGTTCATCCTTGCGTTTGTTTCAAATAAACCTTGCTAGCCTAAACCTTGTATCGAGAGGGAATACTTCTCATGCATCCAAAATCCTTGAGCCAACCACTATGCCATTTGTGTCCACCATACCTACCTACTACATGGTATTTCTCCGCCATTCCAAAGTAAATTGCTTGAGTGCTACCTTTAAATTCCATCATTCGCCTTTGCAATATATAGCTCATGGGACAAAATAGCCTTAAAAACTATTGTGGTATTGAATATGTACTTATGCACTTTATCTCTTATTAAGTTGCTTGTTTTGCGATAACCATGCTTCTGGGGACGCCATCAACTCTTTGTTGAATATCATGTGAGTTGCTATACATGTCCGTCTTGTCTGAAGTAAGAGAGATCTACCACCTTAATGGTTGGAGCATGCATATTGTTAGAGAAGAGCATTGGGCCGCTAACTAAAGCCATGATTCATGGTGGAAGTTTCAGTTTTGGACATATATCCTCAATCTCATATGAGAATAATAATTGTTGTTACATGCTTATGCATTAAAGAGGAGTCCATTATCTCGTTGTCCATGTTGTCCCGGTATGGATGTCTAAGTTGAGAATAATCAAAAGCGAGAAATCCAAAATGCGAGCTTTCTCCTTAGACTTTTGTACAGGGCGGCATGGAGGTACCCCATTGTGACACTTGGTTAAAACATGTGCATTGCGATGATCCGGTAGTCCAAGCTAATTAGGACAAGGTGCGGGCACTATTAGTATACTATGCATGAGGCTTGCAACTTGTAAGATATAATTTACATAACTCATATGCTTTATTACTACCGTTGATAAAATTGTTTCATGTTTTCAAAATAAAAGCTCTAGCACAAATATAGCAATCGATGCTTTCCTCTTTGAAGGACCATTCTTTTTACTTTTATGTTGAGTCAGTTCACCTATCTCTCTCCACCTCAAGAAGCAAACACTTGTGTGAACTGTGCATTGATTCTTACATACTTGCATATTGCATTTGTTATATTACTCTATGTTGACAATTATCCTTGAGATATACATGTTACAAGTTGAAAGCAACCGCTGAAACTTAATCTTCCATTGTGTTGCTTCATTGTCTATACTTTAAATTATTGCTTTATGAGTTAACTCTTATGCAAGACTTATTGATGCCTGTCTTGAAAGTGCTATTCATGAAAAGTCATTGCTTTATGATTCAGTTGTTTACTCATGTCATTACCATTGTTTTGATCGCTGCATTCATTACATATGTTTACAATATGATCAAGTTTATGATGGCATGTCACTCCAGAAATTATCTTTGTTTATCGTTTACCTGCTCGGGACGAGCAGAACTAAGCTTGGGGATGCTGATACGTCTCCGACGTATCGATAATTTCTTGTGTTCCATGCCACATTATTGATGATATCTACATGTTTTATACATACTTTATGTCATATTTATGCGTTTTACGGAACTAACCTATTAACAAGATGCCGAAGTGCCGGTTCTCGTTTTCTACTGTTTTTGGTTTCGAAATCCTAGTAAGGAAATATTCTCGGAATCGGACGAAATCAAGACCCGAGTTCCTATTTTTCCACGAAGCTTCCGAACACCCGGGAAGGACCGGAGGGGGCCACGAGCCCACTGGACCATAGGCAGGCGCGGCTCGGGTGTGGCCCGCGCCACCCTATGGTGTCGCCGCCTCTTCGACCCTCCGACGCCGCCTCTTCGCCTATTTAAAGGTCCCGGACCTAAAACCTCGATACGAAAAAACCACGGTACGAGAAACCTTCCGGAGCCGCCGCCATCGCGAAGCCAAGATCCGGGGGACAGGAGTCTCGTTCCGGCACGCCCCGGGGCGGGGAAGTGCCCCGGAAGGCTTCTCCATCAACACCACCGCCATCTTCATCAACGCTGCTTGTCTCCCATGAGGAGGGAGTAGTTCTCCATCGAGGCTCGGGGCTGTACCGGTAGCTATGTGGTTCATCTCTCTCCTATGTACTTCAATACAATAATCTCATGAGCTGCCTTACATGATTGAGATTCATATGATGATGCTTGTAATCTAGATGTCGTTATGCTAGTCAAGTGAATTTTACTTATGTGATCTCCTGGAGACTCCTTGTCCCACGTGTGTAAAGGTGACGAGTGTGTGCACCGTGTGGGTCTCTTAGGCTATATTTCACAGAATACTTATTCACTGTTATGAATGGCATAGTGAAGTGCTTATTTATATCTCTTTATGATTGCAATGTGTTTTGTATCACAATTTATCCTCTAGTGATGTTATTAAAGTAGTTTTATTCCTCCTGCACGGTGTAATGGTGACAGTGTGTGCATCCGTGTTAGTACTTGGCGTATGCTATGATCATGATCTCTTGTAGATTGTGAAGTTAACTATTGCTATGATAGTATTGATGTGATCTATTCCTCCTACATAGTGTGAAGGTGACAGAGTGTGCATGTCTGTGTTAGTACTTGGTTTAGTCGTGTTGATCTTTCATGCACTCTAAGGTTATTTAAATATGAACATTGAATTGTGGAGCTTGTTAACTCCGGCATTGAGGGTTCGTGTAATCCTACGCAATGTGTTCATCATCCAACAAGAGAGTGTAGAGTATGCATTTATCTATTCCGTTATGTGATCAAAGTTGAGAATGTCCACTAGTGAAAGTCTATTCCCTAGGCCTTGTTCCTAAATATCGCTATCGCTGCTTGTTTACTCGTTTCTATCGCGTTACTATCGCTACCATATTACCACCATCAACCACACGCCAGCAAGCTATTTTCTGGCGCCATTACTACTGCTCATATTCATTCATACCACCTGTATTTCACTATCTCTTCGCCGAACTAGTGCACCTATTAGGTGTGTTGGGGACACAAGAGACTTCTTGCTTTGTGGTTGCAGGGTTGCATGAGAGGGATATCTTTGACCTCTTCCTCCCTGAGTTCGATAAACCTTGGGTGATCCACTTAAGGGAAAACTGCTGCTGTTCTACAAACCTCTGCTCTTGGAGGCCCAACACTGTCTACAAGAATAGAAGCTCCCGTAGACATCAATGAACCACTGAATACAAGGAGGAGATGGTGATGGAGATAGCGGTGAAGACGTCGGAGAGGGCAGCGCGGGGAACTCCTTTGCCCGCCGCCGGCAAGGTTGGGGAGCGCCGCCCCTTAGCCTCTCTCCTTCATGGCTTCAAGGGAGCCCTCCCCCATGGAGATGGGATCCATGTGGGAGGCAAAAACGTGGCTTTTGGTGGCTGAAATTCGTGGGTGGGGGTGTCCTCCACGAGTTAGGTTTCCTCCCTTTATATAGCTTCTCGGATTTCCGTCACCCCCTTTAGGGTTCCACCAAAACGGGCCTACAAGCCGCGTTCGAACTCCGATTGGGCCGAATTTTAACTCCAGAACGTTCAACAGAAAATTATCTACAACTTCCTCTTCAGGCCCAACTCCGTTGGAGGTCGTCTTTGAGGGTCAGATTTCAGCAAAGTTCCAATTCGACTCCAACAAGGTTTCCTCTTGTATTCTTGATAATTCCTACACATCAAAGTGTAAAACAAGAACATTGTGCACTTTTGCAACTATTAATAGGTTAGTCCAAATAAATCATAAACTTAATACAAAAACAAGTACCAAAGGCATAATATTAACATGAAACAATCAAAAATTATAGATACGTTTTGGACGTATCACTAAGCTTGGGGGGAGTTGATACGTCCAAAACGTATCTACTTTTCCGAACACTTTTGCTATTGTTTTGCCTCTAATTTGTGTATTTTGGATACAACTAACACGGACTAACGCTGTTTTCAGCAGAATTGCCCTGGTGTCTTATTTTTGTGTAGAAAATCAACTTTCAGGAAAATCCCCGGAAATAATTGCAATGGGCCTATTTTTACAGAAGACCCACGGAGCGAGAAGACGAGATGGAGGGGGGCCACGAGGCGCGCACACCACGTGGCGGCGCGGTGGGCCCATGGCCGCGCCGCCACATGGGGACGCCGCCTCGGCTAGCCCCCGGCGCTCCCCTCTGGACTACTTAAAGCCCTTGACCTAAAAACGCACGGGGGTTCAAACAATTTTCCAGAAGACATCCAGAACTCCGCCGCCATCGAAAACCCTATTTCGGGATCAGAAACTCCGTTCTGGCACCCTGCCGGGACGGGGAATTGGAGGAGATCATCGCCATCATCGCCACCGACGCCTCTCCATCGACCATCCATGTTTCCCCCATCCATGTGTGAGTAAATCCCCGTTGTAGGCTGAAGGGGATGGTAGGGATTGGATGAGATTGTTCATGTAATAGCCATAAGATTGTTAGGGCATGGTGCCTAGTATATGTTGTTGGTACTTTTATGATATTGTTACAACTTGTTATGCTTAATGCTTTTCACTTAGGGCCCGAGTGCCATGATTTCAGATCTGAACATGTTATTGATTCATGATGATATTTATTGTTTTATGATCTTTACCTGCAAGTTGTATACACATATTACTGTCCGGAACCCGAGGCCCCAAAGTGACAGAAATTGGGACAACCGGAGGGGAAGGCTGTGATATGAGGATCACATGTATTCACAGAGTGTTAATGCTTTGCTCCGGTACTCTATTAAAAGGAGTACCTTAATTACCAGTAGTTTCCCTAGAGGCCCGGCTGCCACCGGCTGGTAGGACAAAAAATGTTGTGCAAGTTTCTCATTGCGAGCACGTACGACTATATACTGGAACACATGCCTATGGTTATTTAGTACTTGGATACTGTTTTATTATTATCTCGCAAATGCCTAGTCTTGATTATTACATGAGTTATCTTATCCATGCAGCGCCCGTTCATCCATCCCTATGCCTACGGTATTTTAATCCTCGCTATTTACTATAATCACTACTCGCTGTCTTTATTACACCGTTGCTTATATTTCACTATCAAGCTATCGCTATAAAACCGTTGCTACCGATAAACTATTGCGAGCAAGTCTCGTTTCCAGTGCAGCTGAATTGACAACTTCGCTGTTAAGGCTTACAAATATTCTTTGGCTCCCCTTGTGTCGAATCAATAAATTGGGTTTTACTTCCCTCGAAGACTGTTGCGATCCCCTATACTTGTGGGTCATCATAGATCATGCTATCATGCAAGTCGTGTACCGACAAAATCCTTCCTAAATGTAACTTTAGGTGGGGATGTTCCCAATTTCTTTGTGATTGTAACGCTTTTGTTGCGTGCATTATTGTATAAAGTTGTGTATCATTCTCGAAAAGTGGCATTACCAAGCACAAAATTGATGAGGACATCTCTATGATAGATACAACCAATACTCCTACAACCACATCTCAGGTACATTCGTTACTAGGAATCCTTCCTGATATATATGAGAATATGATGCTGCCTAAATCAAATGTATTTATATTATTTAGGAATGGATCTAGCATGGACGCCAAGCATTGGATTAGGAACGTGCATGGAGATGGCAGTAGACCTGCAAGGATTCAGGATGGCGTTGCAAGCGAGGATTTCAGAACATTGAAGCCACCATAGTGAAGCAACGATGCTTGGATGAATTATACAAGTTACTCACTCCATCATAAAATTCGTCCAAAGAGTTATTTGTGGTGCTGCGTCACCTTATTTAATGGGCCAGGCCCATGTATTTTCGGATTGGGTATTTTAGGGGATTTTAAGAGGCCATATAAGTGGAGGAAGGCCCATTTAGGGGTGTTTTTGGCCAACCCTAGCTGGTTGGACGAAAATCCCTTGACTTCCCCCATATATATCCCTCTCTAGCCGTCATTAGAACTTGGATTTTGATTAGATTAAAAGTTAGCCAATTGCTGCAACTTCGTGTATTTCTTTTGAGGCCAACGCCCGTAACAAGACCGACTATTCGGAATCCCACCATTATCAATCAAGCTTTCATCTCTATTCGCAATATTCTGATTGCATCTTTAGTTCTTACTTGTTCTCGATTTCAGGTAGGAATTAAGACCCTTGCTGGTCAGGCTGATCCTGCTCCCGCAAGGTCAGTAACTCCCGGAGATTGTCCTAGCGATTGCATTGGCGCACGAGCTTTGCATGTGTAGTCGGAATGTCAAGCACGAACTCCACCAACAAATCGATCTATCTTCATCTCATCGAAAGATCGGACACCTTTGCCCTATCAAGTGGTATCAGATTTCAGGTTGCTCGGTGAGATTTACAGTTTTCCTAGTGTAGATTTGTTTTTACCTATAACCCAGAAAAAGCCCCACAAAAATATATTAGGTTTAGATCATCCGTCCCATAGCCCCTGCCATGCCTTTGCATGATCTTTTCAGTTTTTGCTTTTTGAGTCTTTGTCTGCAATCGTCGTGTCGCGTGCTGGTCTTAGCGTCTAGAGTTGTTAGAGTTTCGAGTTCTGATCATAGTAGTCACGTCGCCGCCGCGCCATCTCCTCTTGCAGTCCTCACCATATCACCGCCACCATACACTTCCGCCACATCTGCCATCAACTCTTTGTTGTACCCCTTTGGTTCCCATCATACTAGGGTCTTTCTTGATCTTCGTTTCGGGTTTTAGATCCATTTTCTTGGTCAATTTCGCGTTTTTCGTCGGAATCCTAATAGCAGTCTACCTGCAAAAAAAAAAAAATTTCTGGGCGCCCGACCATGGAGACCTCTATGGTCTAGCGCCAAGGTAGATTCCGCAAAAAAAAAATTCTGGGCGTCCGACCGTAGAGACCTCTATGGTCTAGCGCCAAGGTAAATTCCGCGAAAAAAAAAATTTCTTGGCGCCCTACCATATAGACCTCTAGGGTCTAGCGCCAAGGTAGATTCCGCAAAAAAAAAAATTCTAGGCGCCCTACCATAGAGACCTCTAGGGTCTAGCGCCAAGTTGAGTCCAAAAAAAAACTGGGCGTCCTACCATAGAGACCTCTAGGGTCTAGCGCCAAGTTGAGTCCAAAAAAAAAACTGGGCGCCCTACCATAGAGACCTCTAGGGTCTAGCGCCAAGTTGAGTCAAAAAAAAACTTGGCGCCTTACCGTAGGTGCCTCTATCCTCCAGCACCAGTTTCGCTGCCTCTTGCATCTTGTGCCGCATTGTGACCTCGTTGGTGATTTAGGCTCGCGTCTCTAATACGATCTAGCCTAGGACCAGCACAGTACCTTCGTTGAGCGTTTACTCAATTTGCATCGCTGATTTGATTACTGTGCCACCATATCACTATACTTTGCCTTCCCAGAGCTCCATAGATTTCTCCACGTGCTTTGTGTCGACACCTCGTAATCGCTTTGTGCAATCTCGGGGAGAAGCTGATCTTTGCTGGTTGCCATATCGCCTTCCTCCTGTTTGGTAAGAACTTGTAAGAGCTTTGTATTTTGCTTGACAAATTGCGTGAACCACCATATTCCGTAGTTTGTAGGCATATACATTTGTGCTTTTTGGGTACTAACCATGACAGGAATTGAGGACCAATCCATGGACCCGAATATCATGACGACTACGGAGATGCTTGTGCGACCATTTACAAGAGATCATGATCAGGTTATTTCTTTACCAGTTTATGAGGGTAGATATAATACGGATGCTTATTTTGATTGGGAGTTTGAAGTCGACAATATTTTTGGATGCCATGATTTACTGAACATGAGAAAGTAAGAATTGCCGCCCAAACTTTTATTGATCTTGCTTCCGTTTGGTGGGACTGAAATTATAAAGAAAATGTTGATAATAAACCTACTACTTGGGTAGATTTAAAATCTGTTTTGAGACGTAGATTTGTGCCTCTTTATCATCAACGTGAAATGCTCCGCAAACTTGAACGATTAGAACAAGGTAGTAACACCGTGCATGTTTACTATCAGGAATTTAAATTTTACATGTACCGTTGTGATATAAATGAATTTGAGGAAAGTACTAGAAACATGTTTTTCAATGGCTTGAACCCTGATATTAAGGTTATGTTTAAGTATATTCCTCGTTCTACTATTTCTATATATGTCCGAGCTTGTGCTTTTGAGAAACACAAACAGGAGAAAACGTTGGACCATTCCAACTCCTTCAAGTCATGCACCCTAGCATCGGTTGTTTCTTCCAACGTTCCACGCATGAATATTGTTGTGCGAGTCGCCCAGCCACAGACTTGTGACACGTCGCTGCGAACATCTTCTACGTTGGAGTCACAAGGTAAAAATAAAGGTACTGATTTTGTCCTTCCACATGTGACTGATGAATTCCATGATGATCTACATATGTCATGTGATGATTTGTCTATTGAGTTGATTGATGATAGAGTTGTCGCTTTGAAACAATTTTCTGATCAAGCAATGGAGATGCTTCCTAGTTTTGTTACTCCACATGAAATTGGTCAATGCCATGTTGATATTAAAATGCCATGTGTTGAGTTTGCTGATGATTTGGCCACACCACCTATATTAGAGGATAATACTGTTGAGTTGCAAGTTTCATGTGATCATACCACTGAGATTGATGTTGTTGTGAGCGCAATTAGTCCTGTTTTCAATTCTTCTTTGACGATGTGCGCGTCCACTGAAATTATTAATGCTGAATTGGATTCTTCTATTGATTTAAGTACACCCACTGAATTGCATGCTACAATACCAAATTTTTTGGGTGCTTCTTTAGCGGACATTCATGCATCTAGCAATTTGAGTGCCCTAAATGAGTTACATGCTAAGAGAGATTTTGGGTTTGGTGTACCAATTGATCACTTTAATATGTCTTGGAATATGAGTGCACCCACTGAAATATGCATTGATATGAGTGTACTAACGGAGACTTTTGTTTCCAAGGATGACCATGTGTTAGGAACTTGTGTACATGATATACCAACTATGTTGAGTACCCCTACTGTACAAGTTAATTCTTCTATATCTATGAGTGTACAAACTGAAATTCTTGCTCCTGATAATGCACCTTGTGATTTGAAAGATGACTCTAGTATGTATCATATAAAACTGGTTATGAACAATGAAGTATTGGCTAAGATTTCTCATGCTAATTCTTTGTTTTCTGTTGTGATGGATCCTCCTATGTCTTTATCACATGCTAGAAATAAGATTGCGGAACTCAAATATTTGAAGAGTGTTTATGCCCATGGTTATACGTTTAATTTAATTGGAGAGTATGACGTAGACAATGAATTTTTGGTGAATAAAATTTGCATTACATGTGATGATGTTCCTTATACTATTGGTTTTATGGGAAGTAAAATTCCACCTATATTCAATCATTTTGATATGACCTCCAATAACGGTATAGACTTTATGCCAAATAGCTTGTTGCATGTTCGCTTATTTAAGCTAGTTGTAGCATGTAATTTGGAAATACTGAATTTTGGTTTACCACTATTGGGATAGTTTAATGATGAGCATTATAATTTGAAAGGAGTCAATATGTGCTTCACGTATATCTGCAAACTGAGTTGTGATAAATGTGTAATGGGGACTAATGATCTTCTAAGCTACTACAATACTGGTATATGTACAAACTTCAATGGGCAAGATGAGAGAGCTGTTAAAACGGATGACATATACATATACCATGCATATACCTTGTCTCTTTTGTTAGCATGTTTACAGAATAAACATCGCCAAGGACGGCTTTTCTTTCAAGAAAGGGAGGATGATGAGGACATCAGAACCTCCGATTTGAAGACATATCTTGGTGAAAAAGATGAGACTACGTCGAGGACGACTTCAATTCAAGTAGGGAGGATGATGAGGACATCTCTATAATAGATACAACCAATACTCCTACAACCACATCTCAGGTACATTCGTTACTAGGAATCCTTCCTGATATATATGAGAATATGATGCTGCCTAAATCAAATGTATTTATATTATTTAGGAATGGATCTAGCATGGACGCCAAGCATTGGATTAGGAACATGCATGGAGATGGCAGTAGACCTGCAAGGATTCAGGATGGCGTTGCAAGCGAGGATTTCAGAACATTGAAGCCACCATAGTGAAGCAACGATGCTTAAATGAATTATACAAGTTACTGCATCATAAAATTCGTCCAAAGAGTTATTTGTGGTGCTGCATCACCTTATTTAATGGGCCAGGCCCATGTATTTTCGGATTAGGTATTTTAGGGGATTTTAAGAGGCCATATAAGTGGAGGAAGGTCCATTTAGGGGTGTTTTTGGCCAACCCTAGCTGGTTGGACGAAAATCCCTTGACTTCCCCATATATATCCCTCTCGTAGCCGTCATTAGAACTTGGATTTTGATTAGATTAAAAGTTAGCCAATTGCTGCAACTTCGTGTACTTCTTTTGAGGCCAACGCCCAGAACAAGACCGACTATTCGGAATCCCACCATTATCAATCAAGCTTTCATCTCTATTCGCAATATTCGGATTACATCTTTAGTTCTTACTTGTTCTCGATTTCAGGTAGGAATTAAGACCCTTGCTGGTCAGGCTGATCGTGCTCCCGCAAGATCAGTAACTCCCGGAGATTGTCATAGCGATTGCATTGGCGCACGAGCTTTGCATGTGTAGTCGGATCGTCAAGCACGAACTCCACCAACAAATCGATCTATCTTCATCTCATCGAAAGATCGGACACCTTTGCCCTATCAAAAATCCTCCCAAAAAGGGATATTTGGGCCTCCTTAATAAGAAATGATCCATAACGGATGGAAGAAGTGTGTCTCCATTGTCATTAGACCCACCCAAAAGTGTGAATCCGCTGGTTTCTGATAAATTTGAGAGATATCCTTTGAGCCCACATATTTCCATTTGTAGAGGTGTTGCCATACCCCTTTCTCAATAAGTAGCTCGAAGTACCATTTACCAAGGAGTGCAGTAATCTTTGCCTCAAGGTCATGAATTCCATGGCCCCTTGTCTTTTTTGAAGACATGCTACATTACATTTAGCTAGTCTATATTTCATTTTCCCACTATCTACATGCCAAAAAGCAACCTATATCAAAAATAATCATAACATTGGAGTAATCCTTTCAAAACTTTGAAGAAAGATAGCATATACAGCACTTTGTTATAGAGTGCGGAGTCAATAAGAATTAAATGTCCTCCAAAAGGCAAGAGTTCTCATTCCAGTTGCTGAGTCATTTCTCTAACTCTTCCTCAACTATTTTCTACTCGGCATTTGATAAATTACGTTGATGTATCGGAATTCCAAAATAACTCATGAGGAAGTGTCCTTTCTCACAAAAAAAAAACAAATTGTTGCACTGAGCGATGCATTCATGTGCTTCTCCGGAAAACAACTGGCTCTTATGGAATTAACTTTTAGACCTGAAAGTTGCTTGAACCCTGATAAAATTAACTTCACGTTTTTTAAGATTTTTTGAGGTCATGTTCCATGAAGAGGATCGTGTCATCGACATGATGTAGAATAGATAATCCAGCATCTACAAAATGTGGGACTAGTATTGCAATTTGTTGAGTTCTTCGTGCGCTCTATCATGATGGCCCCATATAAACCACATGTTAAATAACACCGGACATGATGTGCCACCTTGACTTAATCCTTTCTTTGTTTAGAAGTAATGACCAACTTTAACGGCTACATAAACCTCTAGTGACAAAATTATAGACCAAGGCACATCAAGCTTATGAGATTCCTTTCATTCTTAGAACATGTTGTAGAAAATAACATTTGACTTTGTTGTAGACTTTTTCAAATTCAGTCTTAAAAATCACACCATTCGAGTTTTATTGTTGTAATTCATGAACCGTTTCATGCAAGGTTACCACTCCATCAAACAGATATCGGTGTTTCACAAAGGTTGTCTGAATCGGACGAATCACATGGCTGGACATCAAATTTAGCCTTATTATCGCAACTTTCGTGAAGATCTTGAAGTTAACAGTTAGAAGATAGATTGGCCTATATTGTTGGGAAATGCACTTTGGCTCATAGGAGCATATGCTCCCATTATGTGAATCCACATTTCAAAGTGTCAAAAAATTCTAAACTAAATTTTTACATGTACATCTAGACATTTTATGTTAGTACACAAGTTTTCAAAAAAAACTAAAAATAATTGTGCCTCCTGTAAAAAAGACAAATTTTGATGCTATAACACGACTACGTACAGGATATTTTTTTGTCTTTTTTGTACACGCCATATAAAATGTTGTTTCTCCACGAAAATTTGTGCACTAACATAGAATGTCAAGATGTACACCAACAAATTTATATCAGAATTTTTTAACATTTTTAAAATTGTTTTTTTAATTATTTTATATAATGAGAGCATTTGCTCCTATGAGCCAAATTACCACCCCGCTATATTGTTGAATCTTTGTCTTTGGAAACAAGATGATCTGCTCGAATTTTAACTTAATTAGTTCAAGTTGTCAGTATAAAGAGCACTTATCAACTCTCAGAATCTAATTTGAACTAATGCATGGTTGCAAATTAATTTGGATACAAGGTTGGACTTGTGTTGGAGAATCATGTTATGTTCAAGTTGATTTACACGTTATTTGGAGAAATTCCAGTGCTATACGCGCTGAAACACCTTGACGATGACGATTTCCTCGAACCACGGAACATCTGGTACTGATTACATATATACGAACAATTATCCCCTGGTTTAACCTTCATAAAAAACATTTGTCTTTTAAATTGGCAGAGAAGACCTTGATTAGAAAGATTGAGAAAAATCCTACGAAGTGTAATCTCCTTATCTATAACCATGGTGATCTTGTACTGCTCCTCGGCAATGTTGGAAAGAATTGAAAATTATGAGAATGACCAAGTAAAAGAGGAACCTCCCTCACATAGGCTTTTGGATTTTTGGAAAATTGATGCTGCATTTTTATTGGAAGTTACAGAAAAAAATAACTTACCAAAGATGAAATATAACCTGGTCTGAAAGGGACATCTAGGCACTCCTCTAGCGAGTGACCGAGAGTTAAGTAAAGCCGTATGTATTGAAAAATCCACTAATTATATTGGAAAAAGAAGGTACATTACCCCGATGAAGAAATCATGATTTAAGTACGAGCCATCTATATTGAATTGTATCGAGCAAATATTCTGAAAAAATTGAGGAGAAAATAAGGAATGAACTCTTCATACTAAGTCCATCTGAAGTAGAGGATTATATTTAAATATGGTACATATTCCAAAGAATAAATGGAGAAAATATTTGAAATTTTTATTTTCATGTGTACTGTGTATGAAGTCCAAAAGAGGAAATCGTGGTAAGGCATTACTCTAGGAGCTAGAAAAATGTGGAATAAAAACTAAAATGAATTAGTGTCTGATTTCTACCACAATATAAAATATGTTGGGTCACAATTATTCCGAATATGCCTCGGGTTAGATGTATATAGACTACGGAGGCATGTATGGGAATGGGCTGGTGAGGTCACCCGTGGACGGGAAAATATCTAGTGATACCACCCCTTACATGATACCATGATACCATTTCACAAAATTTGTATTCTAAGTATTAAAAAAATTCAAAATAAATTTGTGGTGGTTGACAAGATGTGTGCTTACATTCTCTAGATTTTTCACGGCCAAATTTAAAATACACCAAAAGAAACAAAAAAGACAAATGCTATGTGAATAGTGCCATTTGTGTTTTTGTCTTATGTGACACTATTTATGCTTGATTTATCATTTTTGTTTCTTTTAGAGTATTATAAATTTGGTTATGAAAGTTAGTGGGCATGTAGACACGCATCTTACGAACACCAAAAAATTTGGTTTTAATTTTTTGAACATTTAAAATTTATATTTTGAAAAGTGGTATCATGGTATCAAATAAGGTGTGGTATCACTAGATATGTTCTCGTCACCCGTGATGTTTACCAAGGAAGTGTTAGGCTCACAAGTATAAAATAGTAAGTACACACATTTATATATCCTTTTTTTTCATACGAGCACCATGTTTATAAGCATAGAGTCGGTAGAGTCATAAGAATCAAATAATAAGTACAAGCTTCGAATTCAAGGTTAATAGGAGCGATACGCTAATTTTGTGGCTCTACCAATAAACATGCAAAATATCACTACGTACATATAGTTTTCACACATATCAATCAGCATAGACCGATATATCTATCGCGATATGGCCAATGTTTGACCTCATATGTCCACCGATACAATGTGCTCTAATTTTCTTTGCCATATAAGACAACAAACATCAACGTTTTCCTAAAAGTATTCGTAGACCTCTTTCCGTGTAATTCCAAATGTGAAGCAAGTCTCCGTATCTTTGGTGAAATTGAATACTTGAAATTCAACAGAACCCCTATTTTCTTATTTTTATTCTTTCACCACAAATCCCAAAAAAATTCTACCTCCTTTCTTTTTCATATATTTTTCGGATATGGAAGGAATATATTGGAAATAAAATTAGGTATTTACAACTTCATTAAATTACTGAAATCATGCATAATATTATGTAGATATACACATATAATGTGTGCTTAATGTTAGAATAGATTTTTCTAATCTTTATTATAGTATTTCTTAATTGCCTAGTTAATAAACATGAAATCATATATTTGTTATGCTCAAGCAGCGAGAACATTCATTTTCTTGTACCGACAAGGCATGTTTTGACTAAGAACAACAAAAACAATTCAGATATGATTTCCTTGATATCAGCACCGATATGGAGAAGCCAAACTAGTACGAGCCCAACATTTTGAACCTTGAGTACATACATGCATGTATAATAATACCCTAAGAGGCATTCATGGTAATGTGCATCCCATGTCGTACAAAGGAAGCAAGAAGGTGTAATCCTATAGCATTAAATTAAGGTATGAATAAAGAATATGGTAGTGTGCTTAATTATATATTCTGTCAAGTCCAATTATTTGAAGTTCATGTTTGTTCAAACTAAAATTTCTCTAAATTTGACCTATTTTATAGGAACATAACATAATCTCTAAAACAACAAATCTATAGAGTATGGAAACGGAAATACATTTGTACACCCAAGCATGAGTGTGGGTGTTTCCACAGCCGTTGGATGGTTGGAGATTCGAATAAGATGCCAGGAGAGAGAAATCATATTACGCCTTTTCTTCAATTTTTGCAAAGCTGGCAGGTCCCATCAACAAAGGCAAAAGCCTCCCGACATGGCTTTTCACAGCAGGAATCCAGGCCGCACTGTCCGCTGCTGCGTCACCTCTCTCACCCGACAGGCACACCGTCTCGTCCACCTTCACACCTTCCTCGCACGCACCATTGCTACACCATGTCTCAGTATACTCTGCGCAGCAGCGATGCATCAAGCCATCGACGCAGCACCGGCGACGTAATGTCCACCGAGGCCACCAAGGTGCTCGGTCTGGGCTCGGCTCACGCGACGGCGAGCAGCGGCGGCATGGAGCCACCGGGAGCCGTGGTTGCCACATGGATGCCCATGCTCAAGGTCTCCAACTTCGACGGCGGGAAAACTCCAGAGACAAGATCGTATGCCATCTTGGTGCTGGTCCTGCCTAACACTGATGGCTCGCGAGGGTGGAGAGGCCGGCACCTCAAGACCGTGGAGATCGTCGCGGACCAGGGTCACCGTGGCGCTCTCCCACACGGTGGCACTGGAGGAGTGGCAGTCGCTCCGCGATAGGCTCGTCGAGCAGCACAGTGCCCTTCTGAACGCGAAGCACGGTGCATCGATGGTGAAAGAGGCCACCCACTCCGTCCAGAGCGCCATATGCGGTTCCATGCAGAGGAAGATGAACTCCGTCGCCGGGCTGCTCTCCATGCTGCGACACGGCACCGCCGAGCACGGTATGCGCGTCGAGCAGAGTTCGCCGTCGACGCCATCGCCTGGACGAGCGCGCTCTCGCTAGCGCTGGTGAGCGACGCGGACGCTAGACGCTGACAGTGAGCCGCGTGCCGTTCGGCCTACATGCGGTGGTCAGGGAGGCCATGGCCGTCGCGCGACACCATAGCCATGGCGGCGGTGAAGGGCACCTCGAAGCCCGTCGCGACTTTGAGGAGGTGCTCATATCTTCGTCGACGCCGGCGTTCCGCTCAGGATTGCATGTTGACTCATGCGGCAAGGACCAGAACAACGGGGACTGCCCTGCTCAAGGGAGCTTAATCCTGTCCAGTCAAATCAGCAGGGACACTATACCTCGCCCCTGGAGTCACGGTGAATCCTGGAATTTTGCTTCGTGCGTCCTGCACCTATGCCTCCACCTCTCTCTGTTCTTTGATTAACTTCCCGCCCGTCCAAGAATCGAGCAAACAAGAACAAAAGCGGGATAAAAAGATGGCGATCCATATGCTCGATTATGTACCAATGCAAGCTCTGCTGTACCATGTGTTCGTAAGTGGGATTATTTATCCATTGGTGCTTAGTTTAGTTCACAAGTAAAAAGACATTGGCGCAGGTTATATATGACTAGGGAATAGCAATCTTCCAGGATTTCATTTAAGAACTCGATCGCTACCAAATAAAAACTGTCATAATTCCGGACTGGAACAGATCAAGAAAAAATGACAAAAGGATCGGCAAAAGCTCCTCTCGATAAAAATGGACCCATAAATGGCTTCAAACAGAACAACCTGACGTTGTTACATAGCAAATTGCCACCATTCACGCCTAACTGCTAAATAACGAGAAATTGCTGCGTGACGGCCAAAGCAGAATCAAACGAGCCGAGCTCTGGCCCGTCGCTTCATGATGTTCCGGACGCGTCGTCGCCAAAACGAAGACGGTGTCTAAGCAGCTCGTCGTCGCCCTCGTCGACGACTTGGCACCCAGCATCTGAAGAAGAGTCGCCCTCCTCGAGTGAAACTAACCTGGCTGCAAGCTCGACGCCGCCGGAGCACCGCGCTCGCGCGTTCTCCATGGGCACCAGCACGGCGGGCATGAAGCTGCTGGAGGAGATGGTGTTGCGCGCATACAGCAATGGCGGACAGGACATCTTCCGAATCGTCCACTACCAAACTCTGGGAATATCCGAGTTGCTCCGGCAGCCATTGCCTGCACGTAGCACAAGTCGCAATCAGTACATAAGCAAGACAAGGAGAGTGGGAGGGAGAACGGATGGGGGTCGGTGTATCCCTACCTGCGGGCCAGCGGAACAGCTTAGAAGACTGGAGGTACGACGGCACGGCGGGGCGGTGCAGACGACTGGAGGCAAGGTTGCACGGCGGCACGATGGAGACGGCTGGAGGCACAGCGGAGCAGCCACCATGGCCGTTGCAGATCTGACGGCCACAACAGCGGGCAAGGTGGCGGGCGGGGAAAAATGCTCCCGGCGGCGCGGTGGAGCGTGGTAGACGACGGAGCAGCCGCCGCGCTTGGGGAAGATGGACGGTGGCAAGAGCACGAGTGAAAAGGATGGGGAATGGAGGACAGGTCCCCGACATGAACAGAGCCTAGGCTCAGGCAGCGGGGCGCGCAGAGAAAAAGCCAGAGGAAAAGGGTCTGGTGATGCGACAGGAAAATTGGCCAAGGGGTGGAAAATATTCGACCCAGCTGTTCCTTGCACGAATCTCAAGATCCGAACGAACGGTACAGGATACACCCACACCCATGCTTGGGTGTACAAAATCCGCACGTATGGAAATCTATTTTATGATGAATCTACTAGATCTTAGTTGGTGTTATATAGATCTTGATATACCTAGAACTTCAATTAACTTTTAACAGAGGGAGTAAGTCAATCCACCAATGATAAATAATGCAATAGAAAAAATTGATATTGCACCAAAGATTTCATTGTCTAAGATGTAAAATGTGATTAAATAGAAGTAAAATAGGTATGTTTCAAAGCATATGGTATGACATTGGCCTATCTAGCAGTATAAACACGCATAATAGCAACAAAAAAAGTGCTTAAGTAAAACATTTATTATAATGTCCTTATTATGGTGATACCAAATTTTGATTTAGTTTCATCTTAGCTATACATTTCTTAAAGTTCCATAGTATATTATTTGAATACTTTTTTCATAATTTTGGATAATGTAGACCAACTTTCGCGTTATAGTAGATGAACATAACTAAAAATAATGTAAATTAATTATGCTAAGATGCGCATGTGAGGGAGCATGGCATTGCAGTAATGAAAAATATAGCTACAATAATTTAATGATTAGGCAGGTGTAGGAAGAGAACACGAGGTTCAACATTTAGATTTATTTAGGCTAAAAGTTCTCCAAAGGATTACAAAGAACTTCACACAGAAGTATACATTTTTTGTGTATAATTACTAGTAAAATATAATGAAAAGAAAGATGAATTAAGAAAAATATGTTTTGTTAGAATTCCTAATTTTACCGAAAAAATTATCTCTGCTGTAAAATTGTATCATTTTCTTCCCCACGGATTTCTTTATGATACTATCTCATTAACAAATATGTGTAATATGAAAAACTAGCTTAGCATATTTGCACGTACACGATTTCACAACTTTGGAAATTACAATTCTTAAACAGTGTGTCAAAATTATAATATGTTTGCTACCTTGTCAAAATTATGATATGTTTTCAAAGGAATTAGTAAACAAATCTATGATTGGTGTGTTGGAAGTTAAAGTGGTTGCGAATGCTTGCTACAATATTGTACCACAACCATGAGAAATTAAACTATATCTTATACAATTGAACTATATCAGGTCTGTGGTGTGAGCGTCCTAGTAGGCTGTCAGCGCTGAATACCATATTCAAGTTTCATACTAAATATTTTTACTTTATCTTAACCAACAACTCCACTAAGAATTTTTGGATTTTAATAAATATTGGAATATACTAACTCAAATAATATTTTCAAGTGTATCCATACCTACAAATATAATCATGCTCATCTATATTAAGGTACATATTTTCCATACAATCCTACTAGTAATCACTACACATAGAATTTGTTGTGAGAAATAAAAATATGTTATTTGAGTATTAGTATTTAATATTGTTGGATGTGCTAAATGATTTTTTAAATGATAAAATGAACTCTAAATGTATGTAAGAAAATTAAAATCTCACATTATTTTGAATCAATCAATTTACGTCCATTTAGTGCGTTAAGTCAATTTATAGGTGCAATTGGCCATTGTTTCTTAAAAATCTAAAGAAAACATAGTGTTTTTGAGCGTAGGATTGAAACAAATGATATAATAGAGGATTCTAGAGTATAAAGATCATCAACTATACAAACCTGAACTCCAAATCCTAAATTGCCGCGGAAATTTAATTCGGCTCCCGGGTGTATATGCTCCCTATACCAAAAAATATGTTTTGAAATGTTAAATTTTTTTGACTACATCTCCATAATATATGTGCGTTTGTCAAGTTTCGCGAGGAACTAATATTTTTTGTGATCTATATAAAAAAAGAGAAAATTTGTCTTCTGAAAAGCCTTATTTTAAGCATTAAATTTTGTCTTTTTACCAACCCCATGTGACAAGTCAACTTTTCATGAAACGACTTTGTGAGCGCGTAGCACGTAAATATGTACGAACAAATTTTTCGTTTCAACTTTTTTGAAATTTTAAAATATGTGTAACATGCATCTCAAAATAAAGAGAGCATATGCTCCAAAGAAACCCTAGCCGCCACAAAGCTCGACCGTCGCGCCGCCTAGGTGTTCCTGCGACGTAGCCAAGCCCGCGAGGAAGTCCATGGCCGGTCCTGGTGGCCGGCGAGGCGGTCGAGGCCGCGGCCCTGGGCGCCCCCGTGGCCGGGGCAAGGGCCGCTATGGTGGAGCAGCTACGTCCCCACGCTCACCGTCGCCTGCGCCCTCCTCGTCTTCGCAGGAGGAGCGCTGCTTCGAGTTCCTCCTCCGTATCGACGATGACCCACTCGCCATCAAGCGGCTACCGGACAAGTTCGCCGAGTTCGTCGACGGCGTCGAGCCGGCGCAGTTGCAGCTACGGGAGGCCAGCTGCAACTTCTGCCGCTGGACCGTGGAGGTCCTGTTCGACGGGCAGGGCAAGATGTACCTGCACACGGGGTGGGACAAGTTCGCCCGTGACCTCGACCTCGAGCCTGGCTGCCAGCTCACCTTCCTCTACGAGGGGGACGGCGAGATGATCGTCAAGGTGTTCGACGACACAACCTGCCGCAGGCACTACCACACCGACGACTCCGGCTCCGACACCGATAGTTAGAACATTGAGTGTTCTTTCTTTACAGCGAATCTAGCTACGGGTCAGACGAAGCCAGTAGTCAAGGTTTCTGGATGTTCGCCTCATCGGTAGAACCAACAAGGGCACCATCTCCTCCCGCTGGATTTTCCAGCTTGGGTGATTGGGTGTGCCCTCGAATGTTCTTTCTTAGCAGCGAACATACGGAAATCAACACAACTGGCTTCTTTTTTTAAAATTTTTATATTTGTGTCCACCATGGTTCAAACTATGTGTTAGTTTGTGTAAACCATGTTCCAAACTATGTGTTAGTTTGTGTAAAATCATGTTTCAAAATGTTATATTTGAACTATGTTTAAATGGAGAAGAGGGAAAAAAGGAAAAAAAATGTGTCGCCCCGCTGGAGCAGTCCCCAGACGCAAACGGACGCGCGGACAAAAACGGTCATTTTTACGTCCACAGCGCGACGTAAACGGATGCTCGCGGACATTAAAATGCGTCGTCCCGCTGGAGATGCCCTAATATGTATAAACTACTACTTGGGGAAAGCAAAAGGAGTTGGGGCCTTCCTTCTTCCGTGAACAGAAAAATCATAGAAACTTTTCAACGGTCCAATTTTGGTAGGTACATGTAGGTGCTCATCGGTCAAGTAACCTTCAACTTTCCTGAGGGGAAAAGACACTTGGTCGAATCAGATGAAATAACTTTTTCTTGGAAGAAAGACACTTGGATGACTCAAATGAAATAACTTTGAACGCAGAGTTTTGCTTTTTGGATGATGTGTGTTGGTGTACCGTCAGTGAGTATGACCTTGTTTATGGTCCCCCTTCATCGTAGGTATAGCGAGTTATCGCTAGAAAGAAGGCTTCCAGATTGATCTTTGTATTCCCCTTGTAAGGCATTGCGAATAATTTTTGATAAAGAAGAAAGCTGTGTGCATCCTTTGGATGCTGGGGCTATGCTCCTTGATCGAAAAAAATGAAATAACTTTGAATCGTTGCTAAATTAATTTGTAAAATCAAATAAACTATAGAGGCTAAGAGAGATGGCTCGGGCGATCTGGGTGGCGATTTCGCCACTCCATCGCTGGTAGGGGGTCGCCGGAGGGCAAGCGAGGCAGATGGATCGCCGGAGTGGCTCCGGGGGAGTCGCTTCTGGATTCTCCAGCCATCTGAGGACGAGGAAGAGGGAGTAGACGAGGAGACATCGCCGGACGTCGAAGACTACGACATGTCGTTCAGATACTTGTGCCGCACTCCGTCGCCGGTGAGTGGTTGAGATATCGTCAATGACTCGCAGGATTTGGCGCGGCGGATCCTCAAGAGGAACAAGAAGCGGGAGGAGCAGCGGCTGGCGACCAAGGCGGCCATGGCGCTCGAGCTCTCGGGAGGTACGTCAAACTTTTCATCTCTGATGTTGGGCAAGTCCGCTGCAAAATCCAGAGCATATGCAAAACCAGTATTGGAGCCCTCAGTATTCCGGGATGACAACAATGGTGGTTGGACGGTGGTTCGCCGGAGACGTCGGTCGACGGTGATCACCAGTTCGGAACACGATCCGAAAAATAAGGAAATTTCAAAATCTTTGGTTTTGGGCCCGGCAAGATTGCGGGCTAGCCCAAACAAATCTATGGTTCGTTGGAACCCCTTGATTGCAAGGAAACAAACGTTGACTGGGGCTCCATCGGACGTTGATCGTGGACCGCGGCAAGTTAAGGTTGGCAATGACATCGCGGGGCGCGCTTTCCGTAATCTGCTAGGGCTCTCCTGGCGTATCATCGGAACATGCGAACCTGTGGTGCAGCGACGTGATCTGTCTGTCGCCATGGACGGAGACGGTGGCCGCTACAGCTTCAACCCGGGGCGTGGCGGGTATAACACTGGCCGGGGAGGATATCAGGGACGAGGCGGCTACCAGGGTCGCGGTGGCTACCAGAGAAGGGGAGCCTTCCATGGTCGGGCCATGGCTGCCCCGCGTGGCCGGCAGAACATGGCGGCTGGTCGACAGAACAACGGAGGTGGCCGTGGTGGCCAAAGATTTGATGCCAACCGTGGATTTCAAGGTAATGTTGATTATCATCCGGGTATGGGAGGCAACAATAATTATGTGCAAGGAGAATCCAGTGTTGCGGGTGCTTCGAATTATGCAAATCAGCAACAACATTGGGCTGGATCTTTCCAACGTAGCTCCGGGTACAATTATGGGAATAGTTCTGGATAGGCAGCCACCAAAATTGCTGAACCAATCCAGAGTACACCTACTGCAGCAAATATTGACAGCGTGGCAGGGGTAAGGATCAGCATGTGATGATGCCGGTTGCGGTGCCTAATATTGTTCCACAGCCAGCACAAGTAGTACAAGAGAATCAGGATGCAGGATCTAAAGGGAAGGACAATGAAGGACAAGGTGCTCGAAAGAAGAAGAAGAAGGAAAAATCTGGGTGTTTTCGGTGCAAACAACCTGGACATTATATTGATGATTGTCCTACTCCTTTCTGTGATTTATGTGAGTCAGTTCACCATGCTACTCATGCTTGTCATCTGCATCAAGCTCCAATGCCCACAACTATTTTACATGGATATGCAAATGAGGCTCTTATGTTTTTTGAACTTGCTTGTGGTGCTTTTAAGGCCAAGGTGGAGAACCCAAAGTTAGCTAAATTTACTGTTGATGGTGATGTTATGACTATTCCTGACCTTATTGATCAACTCAAGAAGATTGTTCCTTCTGACAAGTTCAATTGGGAAGTCTTTCATGTCAAGAAGAATATATACAGGGTCAAATTTTCAAGTAAGCAAGAGGTGCAAAGATTGAAGAATTTTGGTACCTACATCTGTACTGATAGGGAATCTTGTCTATCCTTTGACCTATGGTCTTCATTGGAGGAGCCAATGAATACTTTGTAAGAAGTTTGGGTTCGAGTGTCTGGATTGCCAAGTGACATTAGAACTGATTATTTATCATTATGGGGTGTGGGGACTCTTTTTGGAAAGACCCTAGATGTTGACATGACATACACTAGGCATAATAAGGTGATTAGGACCAAGATTGGGTGTTTGGACCGTACCCTTATTTCTACAAGTTGTGACATGTTCATTAGAAGGGTTTTTTTGAAACTGCATTTTGAGGTGGAGGAAGCTAATAGATCCCAAGAAATTGATATGGCCGAGGTCAATAATGATAATGGTGGGAATGATGATGCACACAATGGAGAGCACAACAAAGAGGGGGGTAATACCATGGACATGGACCCCAAGGGGCCAGATGAAGGAGAAACCTCAAATAATGACAAACAAGATGGCGATGTCAACAATAATGGAGTCCATGGGATGCAATTGCATGCTCATCATTTGGATGGGATTAAGATTGGGTCTATCAATGTGCATCTTAGTCCCAAAGGTACTCCTTTATCTGTCCAAATTTTGGGTAAAAAGGAAAATTTTGATATGTCTTTATCTCATGTTCAAAATCTGTTGCAAAATGACAATTCCAGCACTGATTACCATGCAGATTTGGTGCCCAGGGAATCAACCTCGGGATTGCCCCAGGTGGCCTCGTCTGGCGCGCAGCAGCTGCTGCAGCTTGGCGCGCTGTAGGCCGACAGCTGCAATGGCAGCAGTGGAAAGCAGGGCCAGCTGACTGGCAGCGACGGCAGCAGCCAACGGGCATTGGGCACGTTGCAGCGCGCGGCTCCGTCTGCTGTCAGGCGGGATCAAGTGCGGACAGCCGCGTTGTTGTGGCCGTTGAGGCGGGGACGCATTCGGCGCAGAAGATCACATGACCTTGGGCGCCGTGCGGACGCATGCATGCGCAGCTCGCGCCAGACGGAGCAGCTGGTCATCCACTGGCAGACACGCGCCTGCCTCTCTCCCCTGCTGTGTCAAAAGCTGCTGGCACTGACCAGGGGGCTGAGCGCGCAGGTCAGCTGTCGGTGGATAGCGTGCAGCAGACGCTGCGTTTGGCTGCATGCATTGATGTTGGCCACGCGGGATTCTTTGCGGCTGCAGCGGCTGTAGGGGGGCAACATGGAGATGTTCTCTGGCCACAGACGATCCGGGACAAGCGGAAACCAGCTGTGCCGGCTGACCATGTGGATGGAGGCAATGATGGGGTAATCATAGAAACTGACATGCCAATGATTGGCATGCACTGTTCTGATCTGCTGGGATCTTCTGTGCATCACGAGATTACAACAAATGGTATGGATTTATCTTTACAAAATCATAATGATATTTGGAATGATAATGTGGTATGTAATATGGGTTTTAATTCTCAGATGGTACCTAATGGGCATGATACATTTGATACAGGTACAAATTCGATATCCGTGATGGTTGACTCGTTGGACCAACCAAAGGATGGAATTAAGACAAGGGGATAAAGAAGAGATAGATACAATTTGTTTTCATGCAAGAGTGGGGACTGCCTCGACGATCAAAACTAATGGTATTTCCTCTATTTCTTTATGGGATCCCGTACCTACTATAGTACCCACATTATCTTTATCCCTAATAGAAAGTTCGCCAATTTCACCAACCAACTTTGGATGATATTATTGCTTTTGGAGGGATACCCAAACCTTCAACTGTAGTGAGGTCTAGTTCCAGATTGGAGAGCATGCCAAATGTGGACATGCCTCAGATGGAGAAGGCCAAGAAGGTTACACAGATGCGTCAGATTCCTGCTGGTTCAGGTAAATCGGACAGCCCTAAATATTCAATAGTTAATATTCTAGATGATGAAATTGTTCATAGAGCGGAACGGTTAGGAGTATCCTTAGGTTGTTCGGAAAGGGAAGTGGAAAAATCAATCAAAGGAATTAAATTGCTAGAAGAAAATAGGATACTAACTTTGTTGCACAATAATTCAAATGATAAAGTAAGTGAAGAGGAGGGCTTGTCATCTCTTATGAGTCAAAAGTCTCTACGTTATGTGAGGATTTAGTGGAGGAAGATGATATCCCGTTGGGGGTTGAAGATGATATTGAGCCTCTAAAGCCGATTGCGTGGGGAAGAAAAACTAGACAGAAAAAAGTTTATGATAATAATAATATTGGAAGAAGTACTAGGAAGCGAATTAAGAAACAATACTCTTAATGCAGAATATAAAAGGAATAAATTGGAATCCAGGGGGTTTTGGTGATACTGCTAAGCATCTGTTTGTTAAAGAGGCAATTAGGGAACACAAGTTAGACTTCATAGCCTTATTGGAGACTGGGAGATCTAACTTTACTATTCCCTTTTTAAATCAATCG
>NC_061510.1:267694369-267746189 GCF_022539505.1 Lolium rigidum | reverse complement strand
GTTAACACAAAGACACCGACAACTTTCTTCAGCATAATTGTTTGGAATTTGGGAATCCCATTGCCAGCTCTTTTTGCAAAATTATTGGATAAGCGGATGAAGCCACTAGTCCATTGGTGAAAGTTGCCCAACAAGATTGAAAGATAAACACCACATACTTCCTCATGAGCTATTAAACATTGACACAAATCAGAGGTGATAAATTTTGAATTATTTAAAGGTAGCACTCAAGCAATTTACTTTGGAATGGCGGAGAAATACCATGTAGTAGGTAGGTATGGTGGACACAAATGGCATAGTGGTTGGCTCAAGGTTTTGGATGCACGAGAAGCATTCCCTCTCGATACAAGGCTTTGGTCTAGCAAGGTTATTTGAAGCAAACACAAGTATGAACTGGTACAAAGAAAACTTACATAAGAACATATTGCAAGCATTATAATACTCTACACTCGTCTTCCTTGTTGCTCAAACACTTTTACCATAAAATATCTAGACCTTAAGAGAGACCAATCATGCAAACCAATTTCAACAAGCTCTACAGTAGTTCTCCACTAATAGGTTTAAACTACATGAAAAAACTTAATCATGATCTACTTGAGAGCTCAAAACAATTGCCAAGTGTCAAATTATTCAAGACAATATGAGGCATTTTCTCGTTTCCAACCAAATAACCATAAGTGATGTAGCTTCCAACTTTTATCATTGAACATTAAAAGTAAAACGAAGAACAAGTGTTCATATGAAAAAGCGGAGCGTGTCTCTCTCCCAAACAAGGATTGCTAGGATCCGATCTTATTCAAACAAAAACAAAAATAAAAGCACACAGACGCTCCAAGTAAAGCACATATGATGTGACCGAATAAAAATATAGTTTCAATAGAAGAAACCCGATAAGTTGATGAAGAAGGGGATGCCTTGGGCATCCCCAAGCTTAGACGCTTGAGTCTTCTTGAAATATGCAGGGATGAACCACGGGGGCATCCCCAAGCTTAGACTTTTCACTCTTCTTGATCATATATCATCCTCCTCTCTTGACCCTTGAAAACTTCCTTCACACCAAACTTCTCATAAACTTCATTAGAGGGGTTAGTACTCAAAAAACTTGAATCCACCTTGGTCCTGTAGTGACACATTGCAAGAACTCAATAAAACATTAGCTACAGCTCTCCACGTCTAGAAAGCCTTGCTTAAAGTCCGCAAGAGATAATGCAAAAAAACAGAGACAGAATCTGCCAAAATAGAACAGCCAGTAAAGACGAATTTTAAAGAGGTACTTCCGTTGCTCAAATCAGAAAACTCAAAACTAATAAAAGTTGCGTACATATCTGAGGAACACGCACGTAAATTGGCATAATTTTATGAGTTACCTACAGAGAAAACAGCCCAGATTCGTGACAGATAGAAATCTGTTTCTCGCGAGAAATCCAAATCTAGTATCAACCTTCGATTAGAGGCTTCACTTGGCACAACATTGCAATAAAATAAAGATAAGGAGAGGTTGCTACAGTAGTAACAACTTCCAAGACACAACAAAACAGTAGCAAAATAAACACATGGGTTATCTCCCAAGAAGTTCTTTCTTTATAGCCATTAAGATGGGCTCAACGAGTTTTAATGATGCACTCGCAAGAAATAAGAGTTGAAGCAAAAGAGAGCATCAAAAAGCAAATTCAAAACACATTTAAGTCTAACCCACTTCCTATGCATAGGAATCTTGTACACAAATAAATTCATGATGAACAAAGTGACAAGCATAAGAAGGTAAAACAAGAGTAACTTCAAAATTTTAAGCATATAGAGAGGTGTTTTAGCACCATGAAAATTTCTACAACTATATTTTCCTCTCTCATAATAATTTTCAGTAGTTTCATGAACAAACTCAATAATATAACTATCACATATAGCATGCTTTTCATGATCCATAAACACATAATTTTTATCAAGCTCAAAAATAATAGGATTAAAACTTTCAAATCCACTTTTATCAATAATATAACAAGATGATTGATCAATCTCAAAAGATATGGGACTCATAGATAAAGTCAAGAACTCTCCAATCCCATTTTCATTAGTAGTACAATTAATATTATCAAGTAACATAGGACCATCATCTAGAGATTTATCATAAACATTTGCCAAGCAAAATTCTTTAGTACCATGCATTCCGACATCAGGCACAAACAAAGCATTATCATAAAATTTATCAAAGTAGCATGGATTATCATGAATAACAGTAGCATAATTATTCTCACAAGTTTTACTCATAGGGAATATTTCAAGAGAATCCACAGGAACATAACATTCAACCTCTTTCGGTAAGCATGGAGGACAATCAAATAGTGTAAGAGATAAAGAGTTACTCTCATTAGAAGGTTGGCATGGGTAGCTAATCCATTCTTCCTCCTTTTGTTCATTACTCTCCTCTTCTTTTTCATCCAATGAGCTTTCATGTTCATCAATTTCCTCCTCTTTTTCATCCAATGAGCTTTCGGGTTCATCAATTTCTTCTTCCACGAGTCCCCGCAAATTGTGAGTGCATTCTTGTGCATTAATGAGTCTCTCTTTATAATCAATGATATAAGGATTATCAGTGTAACTTTCATTGCAAAAATTAAGGATAGAAGAGACATAATCTTTAAGTTCCTTACAAACAACACAAGTTTCATAATTTTTAACCATGAAGGATTCTATCTCGGAGGCTCCCATAAATATGACAAATTGTTCTACCTCTTCAAACCCAAAATGAATATAGCTATTCCGATTATAGTTCTTAATTAAAAATTCCTCACTAAAGCCACATTGAAATTTAAGATGTTTAGTGTCCTGTTGAGAGCAACAGTTTATATCATGGCGTTTAAGCAAGATTTTAGCAATTGTATTCAATTTTTCTATCACAAGCACTCATCACTTTTCCCGCTCTTGATTCTCTATAATTATTATAATATTCTATAAGCTCCAAGTAGGTTATGGGTTCTCCCATAACAGCAGTTTTTAATTTTTAGGTTTTTCACATTTTTATGGATTTTTGGGTATATGAGAAAAGTAAAACAAGACAAAAAGAAACTAGACAAAAGTAAACTAAGAAAAATAAAACAAGACAGAAATAAACTAAGCACAAATAAACTAGACAAAAGTAAACTAAGCAAAACAAAATAAAATAAAATAGAGAGAGAGGTGGAGTGTACTCCCCAGGTGAACTTATGAGTAGAGCTATGCCTCCCCGGCAACGGCGCCAGAAAACAGTCTTGATAACCCACAAGTATAGGGGATCGCGGCAGTCTTCGAGGGAAGTAAAACCCAAATTTATTGATTCGACACAAGGGGAGGTAAAGAATACTTATAAGCCTTAACAACTGAGTTGTCAATTCAGCTGCACCTGGAAAAGCACTAGCAACAGGGGTGATGTGAAAGTAGCAGTAATATGAGAGCAGTAGTAACAATAACACAGCAGCAGTAATGGCAATATGAGAGCAATAGCACCAGAAAATAGTTGATACTACTTCCAATGACATGTAGAACAAGTATATGATGATGAAAGATGGACCGGGGTTCCCAGCGATCTACACAAGTGGTAACTCTCCAATAACAAGTGACAAGTGTTGGGTGAACAAATTACAGTTGGGCAATTGATAGGATTCAAAGCATTAAGTTAGAACATCTAGCTTATTAATCATGTAGGCATGTTTTCCATATATAGTCGTACGTGCTCGCAATGAGAAACTTGCACAACATCTTTTGTCCTACCAGCAGGTGGCAGTCGGGCCTCTAGGGAATCTATCGGATATTAAGGTACTCCTTTTAATAGAGTACCGGAGCAAAGCATTAACACTCGGTGAAAACATGTGATCCTCACATCACCACCATCCCCTCCGGTTGTCCCGATTTCGTCACTTCGGGGCCTTTGGTTCCGGACAGCGACATGTGCATACAACTTGTAGATACAATCTAAGCAATAATTATAGAGCTTAAATCTAAGATCATGCCACTCGGGCCCTAGTGAGAAGCATTAAGCATAACAAGATTGCAGCAACAATAACTTCACAAACTTTATAGATAGACTAATCATAATGTATCATCCATCGGATCCCAACAAACACAACACCGATTACATCAGATGGATCTCAATCATGTAAGGCAGCTCATGAGATCATTGTATTGAAGTACATGGGATAGAGAGTACCAACTAGCTACTGCTAGAACCCGTAGTCCATGGGGGAACTACTCACGGAGCATGATGGGGGCGATGGCGTCGATGGAGATGGCTTCCGGGGACACTTTCCCGTCCCGGCAGGGTGCCGAAACAGAGACTTCTGTCCCCCGAATTGGAGTTTCGCGATGGCGGCGGCGCCCCTGGAGTCTTTCTGGAGTTTCGTCAAAAGGTATCGAGTTTTTAGGTCGAAAGGGCTTATATAGGCGAAGAGGCGGCGCAGGAGGGGCAACTGGGTGCCCTCCCCATAGGCCGGCGCGGCCAGGGGCTGGCCCGCGCGGCCCTATGGTGTGGGGGCCCCAGGCCTCCCCTCTGACTCCCCTTCGGTGTCCTGGTCCGTCTCGGTGAATTATGATCTTTGGTCTTCGTTTCGTCGAATTCCGAGAATATTGCCCGAACAGCCTTTCTGGAACCAAAAACAACAGAAAACAGGACCGGCACTGTGGCATCTTGTTAATAGGTTAGTTCCGGAAAACGCATAAAAACATTATAAAGTGCAAGCAAAACATGTAAGTATTGTCATAAAACAAGCATGGAACATCAGAAATTATGGATACGTTGGAGACGTATCAACCCTTGCAATGGAACCTCAACCATATCAACACAATCCATGGTTCCATTGCCCACCACATAGTCATATTCATAGTTATGAAAATAGTGGTTTTGCTTTTTATGCAATAGTGATACACATAGTACTTTGCAAGTAATTTGGTAAAAATACTCAAATGACATGAGCAAGCGATGAACTTGCCTTTCTTGGCTGCAAGATTATGCAGACAAGGTCTTCGATACGCAATAACTCCAAATTCTGAAATAGCATCATCGTCCGGTAAGGACGATGTTTAAAAGATTGGCAAGGATGCAATAATGCATAAGTATGTGATGCAATCGTTCTAAGCGTGACCTAACCCTGATGATTTAGGATTAGTGAGTTGGTATGCTTGGTGTAAGGTGTGTTGCACTTTTAGTGTGATTCACAAACAAGGTTCTTATTAAGTTTTCGTTGTCTTAGAATCATAAGCAAGTGGTAAAATGCATAGTAACAATCATACACATCAAGGAATAGTGGTTGTATAAAAAGTAAAGAGCGGTTGTCAATTTTAAGTCCTATAGTGTATGGTTGATGTTTACTTATTATATATTTCAAAAGAATAACTTTTGAAGAACATGTTCTTTAATAAAGAACAAGTATGATAATTAGGTTTGTGGGGTTCTATGGTTTTCTATGGTTCCAATTGGTTTCTGGAGTAAGGATTAGATGGATCACCACATAGTTGGATTCATCAAAAGCTAGAACTTGTAAGGTTGAGCTAAGTCTAAGCATTTTAAGCAATTAATTACACATGGGTGCTATCAAGGTTGGTTGTACCTTACTGATAATAGATAGCTAGGGTTTATATGTCCTATTAGGCAAGGTTGATGACTACTCTTTATTTTCTTCAAAACAATAACTTTTGAAGAACATACTTCTTAAGGAATAAGAAGTATTACAATTAGGTTTGAGGTTGTCTAGGGTTTGCTATTGGATCCACCTAAATAGTGCATAGTTGGTTCCTAGATATTATGGTTCATAAGTATCTAATACTTAGTAGGGTGTAGTGGAGTATAGTTAGGTAATGTACTATATTTGGCCTAGTTGTTATTGAAGTTCATCACAATGGTGTGATGCTAAGCATGGATAGGTAAGGTTGATGGTTTTGGCATTAGAAACTAGGGTTTAGACTTGGTTGATCCTAATTTGATCATCTAGGTTGGATAGGGATGCATACCTGGAATTCTAAATTATTGATAATAGGACTTCTACATTTTATGTGAACATGGCAAGTATTAAATTGCTAATTATGGTTCTATGGATCAAGAGGAAGTACATGATCTCCTGTTATATCTAGGGTTTAGGTCTTGGAAACCATTTAGGGTTCACACATAAAATAGTGGAGCTAGGGTTCCTAATGGGGTTAGGGTTTTAGGGTTTCTCATGAAATGATAGGTTTCTAGTTTTCTCCCTTATGGAACTAGGGTTTTCTAATTACCCTAAAATTCTTGAATTAATAACTTGTTTGCAAAGTTAAAGTTATTAATAATTTTGAAATAAAAATAATATTGGATTTTGCATTTTTCTCTTTTTAAAGATTTTAATATTTAGGGTAACTATTAATCAGGGTTTAAATCTCCCTAATAAGGATTTAACAAAAATAACAAATAAATAAAATTAGTTATAATGTTTTCTTTATTTATTTACTGGTTTTTATTTGTTTTGGAAAGTTTTCCTAATTATTGAATTTTAATTCAATTAAGAATAAAAGAAAAGGCTTAATTATTAAGTTTAAAACAATTAAATTTTTATTAAAAATAAAAATTTCATATTATATTTTTATTGGATAGGATTTTCTTTTATAAGAACTAGGAAAAATGCCCGCGCGTTGCTGCGGAATATTTTTATTTTGTCACGACGGTGTCCGTGCATCGCTTGTGACGTAGAATGCCCGACCCAAAAATCGTCCGACTCACGTATCCTTAGTTTTAGGGCGCATATTCCCATTTTCCCCTTCTCCGATCTATAGCACGTACGACGGCTTCTCTCCTTAGAACAAATCCAACCGAAGCGGCAAATTTATATGTCTTTGTGTCTACTTGGATGACTCTTAAATAATGTGCACTTTGATTTGCACCAACATCTGAATCGAGTCTCTAATTCTCACCCTATATATGTTACATATATTTATATTAATTTCTCGGAACTGCTCATTGCTCATTAAACGTAACTATAATGGATAAAAAGTCCCTATAATTAATAATTGCAATATGTTTAATTTTCATTTATTATTAGTTTCTTTTTTATCTAGTCTTATATACTTATTTTTTACTTGATCTATTATAAGACTGCCTTTTAATATTGTAATTTACTTTATTTTAGCTAATATATGCATCTCTCTATCTTAACAATTTCATCACTTAGCGGGGAGGGGCATCTCTTGAGTCTTGACATGCTGTATTTTTTTTTTTTTTTTGAAATGAGGCAAAAGACTTGCCATTTTCATTAATAAAGAAGAAGTACAGAATTTGGCCAGTTTATTAGCGGGAAACCGGCCGAAAACCGAAACAAGTGCCCCGACGACCGTCATGTAACACGACCGCCGCGGGGCCACAGAGCCACCCTGGCAACCCACACAAGATACACAGGCCACCGAAGCGAGAAGTCGTCGCGGTTGACCTTCAACGTCATCGTCATCACTCTTCAGCGACTCCGACCGACTTCACCGAAGAACCAACCACCAAGACCTCGCCGAAGCGGCACCATGAAGCTCAAGCCGGCCACCGCCAAACAAGCGACTCCTCGTGAAGCAACCGGCAGCTCCGACTCTGATGACGAGCTCTGAAGAGGATAAGCGCAAGACATGCGCCGAGGAAGATCACCGCCAGAGGGCCACCCTGCAGGTCATCGTACGCTGCTCAAATGAAGAAACTCGACAAACCATAGCAGCTCCGACTCCACCGCAGGCGAAGCACAAGACGAAGAAGCTCGGACGCTCGCCGAAGCCAAGGTCTTGACGCTACCAAACCATCGCTCACCACCGCCATCGTTGCCACACAAGCCACCACACGGACCTCACACATCGCCGGCCACCGGCCGCGATGCCGTACGAGTCCAGCCTCAGGAAAGCACGCTGGGGAACAAAGTCTTCAAGACGACGCCCCCAAGAGGGAAGCGACGTGGATCGACGCCGTCGTCCGGCCCTGCCACGGCCTAGGCTTTCACCCGAAAAATTATGCCCCGGGAGCGGAGGAGGTCGAAGGCTCCATGAAGGCCCCCAAGAGGATAGCGACATCCGCTGCTGCCGCGCCATCAGCTTTCGCTCGGAGCAGCCGAACCTCCGCACTCCCACGTTGCCGAACGGAGATGAGGGAGACCCACAACGCCGCCGGCCTGCGAACCACTGGCACAAGCACCTCCCACGCGGCGACGACGCCACACCACGTAGGACCACCAACCTCACCGCCGGCAGGAGCCGACGCTGCCGCGACGCAACCGGCAGCAACCGGCCGACCACCATCCGCAGAGGAAGAAGCAGGGGAGAGGGGCCGCCACCCCGCCCACCCTCGCCGGACAGCAGCTGTGAGCCGCCGCCGACGCCGCCACATCTGGGAGGAGCCGGAGATCCGCCCGCCGCTGCGCTGCTTCGGACCACCGGGGGTGCGGATGGGGTCGCCGAGCCAGGCCGCCGCCACGCCGTCCGGCCAGGCCAAGCCAGCGACCCGGAGCAAGCCCGAGCAGGCCCGCAGGAGCCCATCTGGGCCCGTGCGCGCGCCGCCAAGCCCCGCCGCGCCCCGCAGCACCCCGCCGCACCCCGACCACGACCTGGCCGCGCGCCACCACGGCCGCCCGCAGCCCCGCCGGGCGCCCGGCCCGCCGGCCCACCGCGCCCGCCGCACATCGCCGCGCCCGGGCGAGCTCCTTCTCGCCAGGGGACGCGGGAGGGGGAGAGAATGCCCCGCCGCCACCTTCCCCGGGGGCGCGCGCGGCTTTGCCGGCCCCCCTCCGGCGGCGGCGAAGCAAGGGAGAGGGGTGGAGGGGCTAGAGGCGGCGGCGGCAAGGGTTTCCCCCCGGGTCGCCTGAGGAGGGCGACGCGGGGGGTGGAGGGGCTAGAGGCGGCGACGCTGTATTTTTACGGCATGTAGGAAATTAATGTCCTCTTTGATACGCGGGAATGCACATACAACAGGTATGCAAACAGAGTCGAGGCTGCAATTTGCTTGTTTCGTTTGTTGAACACCTTTAAACAAAATCCCAGACAGTTAAAGGAACATCGCTAAGTCCTTGATACGCACAAGACGTATGGCCTGCAGCCCGCTCTACCTAGCCTGCGTGGCTGCGTCTGCTGCCCTGCTCCTGATGGCTCCTACACGCCGGCTTCTATGGGAGCAACCGAGTACTGCTGGACAGCTGTTTCTCCGGGAGCCTCACCAGGGAGGAAGCGCCGCCGATGCATCTGCCATGGGGATCAGACCACAGTTACTGCACGGGGACTCGGGGAGGGCCGGGCCAGGGACTGCGTCGGGTGTCCTCGCCCTGGAGGTCCACGCCGCGCAGGGAGGCCGAGCATCCCCAGCTCGCCACGCCGGATGTAGTGTTCATGCATGGCGGCATCCGAGGGTCAGGAACTGGCTTGAGGCGAGCTATACGTAGCCTGTGGCGCTGGTGCTAAACAACTTTAGTAGCTGCTCCCAAAAGTCTCTGAGATTGTCTCCATCCACTCATGTATAACGATGTTGGGATTCTCCCACGGATCGATCACATCAAACTAGACGAACACACGCAAACACAAAATTTATCGCCAAGGGCACGTGTCGTGCCCGTTCTTTTTCTTTATTTTCTCAATATCTCGTTACAAGATTACACGACCTAGTGCATATAAATATGCACAGACAACCGACCTGCTAGCACTTGTCTAAACCGACCCGTACTTAGAAACCTATTCTAAACTGATCCGGACATCAAGTCCTACACGACCTAAACTACTACCCTGAAACTTTACTAGGAAACTAACCAACCTTTTTCATACTAGCAAACCTAGTGTGACACGGACACATACACTAGCCAAAACAGCTAATACTACCTGACTCGACACGACTTGTTACTTCAAGTAACTACACCACGTGACACTAATGACTATTGATTAAGATTAAGCTAACAATCTCTCCCTAATCTTGATCAACGACTTTGTCTTCCGTGCTTCTCCGATCTTGACTTCTTGCACATCTGCGTCTTGTCTAGGTCTCGCTCCACGACAAGTTTAATTGGCTCTCCCCAATTTCAACTTAGCGAATTTACGGAACAACTCAAACATGATCCGGACTACCCAGCCACGCTAGCAACCGTGGAACACACCATCCACCCTAGCGCAATACATGCCGACTACCTCGTGGACTACACCATCCACTCCAGCCTCATGTAGAGACAGGTCCTCATTAAAGAGACTCCCCTTCACTGGTTTACCGTCCCCTTCACACTTGACATTGATCCTCTCGTCGAGACACGTAGACGACTTGGTTGAGGCACGCTGACAGCTACCCGCTATCCTCTTGTTGCGTCTTCGCCCATGGTGATATCCCTCACCTGTGGACAGTCCCTCAACCTCCACACGCTTCAACCGCAACAGATCCTCACGAGACAAGCACTTGGACACAACGACGACTCACGGACTCGACGCCAACTCGACGTGCCAACTTTCACGACCACGACTCCTTGACTCATCGGACTCCTCCGAAGACGACCTTGACGAAAACCCGCGGACGACGATCTTGACGAGACTCCCGGTACCACACCTCGGCACCACCTCTCCCATCAACGATCATCCACCACCTTGCCTCGCCAACGACGACACACTATCAACCCTTCCGTGTTGCTCCACCGAGAAACGATCGCCCGCCGCCTCGCTAACAACAGCGCGACGCCTGCTCCACCCGGCCGCTTCGCCGAGCGACGGTCGCCCGCCGCCTTGCTAACGAAGGCTTGCACGCTGTCTTCACCCGACCGCTCCGCCGAGCGGTGGTCGCCCGCCCCGAGGCGCTAATAGGGTCGCCTCCCCGGGGCAAGCGCAACTTCAAATCTTGAACCTCGCTCTGATACCAAATGTTGGGATTCTCCCACGGATCGATCACATCAAACTAGACGAACACACGCAAACACAAAATTTATCGCCAAGGGCACGTGTCGTGCCCGTTCTTTTTCTTTATTTTCTCAATATCTCGTTACAAGATTACACGACCTAGTGCATATAAATATGCACAGACAACCGACCTGCTAGCACTTGTCTAAACCGACCCGTACTTAGAAACCTATTCTAAACTGATCCGGACATCAAGTCCTACACGACCTAAACTACTACCCTGAAACTTTACTAGGAAACTAACCAACCTTTTTCATACTAGCAAACCTAGTGTGACACGGACACATACACTAGCCAAAACAGCTAATACTACCTGACTCGACACGACTTGTTACTTCAAGTAACTACACCACGTGACACTAATGACTATTGATTAAGATTAAGCTAACAAACGATCGCAGAAGCTTCCTTGTTGCTGACGGAAATCACGCTGAGCTGAAGGCGCACGAACGACGGAAAGAGTCCTAGCTCAACTCCTTCAATGGAGATGTGCTGCTCCAGCGCAGGTGGATCGAGATGGCTCAGTGATCAGCTAGACCCGGCGCCACGACGAAGCAGCCAACGACCGGCACCGGCGGGCGGTGGCCATCAGTCCGGCGTCGGAGCGGCTCGAGCACGCAACGGTGCTTGTCCTGGAAAACCCCATCTTACCCGAGCCTCACGCCGGTATAGTGGCTTCTGGCGAGATCGGCCTGGCGCTGTCGTCTGTTTGTCCATCGTTGACACGGGTTCGAGGCATAAATTATCGATCTCGTACGTGGGCTGGCCAGATTTATATAGAAACGTCTAGCTAGGCTTGGCACGTTTTGATAAGACTCTAGTCTATGTGCGGGACGGAATAACCAACGTGACCATGTAGGACTCCAATCAACCGACTTGTGCGGCACGAATAAGCAACGCGATGGACGAAACAACTATGGACGGACGACGGACGAACCAAAAACGGACCGAACCACGGAAACGCTTCTCCCTTTATTATTAGGTATATAGATTTTGATATCTTATTTTTATTTTTCTGCGTTTATATGAATTTTATAAATTCATGTTAAGTTGCAGATACTTTGGAATTTAAATTAAATAGACAATTACTAGATACACCCGAACTAGTCTACACTCAGTGGCTGACTGGTGGACCCAGGCCACATCAGCTGCCACTGTGTCTTTGACCGTGGTCAAAATTGATGAGGTGGCGTTACTGTGGTCGGCCGGCGGTCAGACGGCGATGATCGCCGGCGTTGGGCTAGTCCCGTGGCTGCGCGCGTGTGTTGGCTCGACTCAAGGTGACGTGGTGGTCAGTTTGGTGGTGGCGCCGCTGTCTTTGGGTCGCCGGAGCTCGGTCGGCGTTGAGGTGCGGTGGCGGCAGTTACGGGATGGATGATGCGGCAAGGCTACGGCGATGAATCGAGCAAAGCGAGACTTCCAGAGGCCTCAGGAGATTACCAGGAACGCGATGATGAGGTCAGAGAAGCTCGCCGTGGTCTGGTTCGCCGGAGTTTGGTGTCGCCGGCCTTCGGGAAGATGAGCTCGTCGGCGTCGATTCCTTCTGTGGGCGTAGCAAGTCGAGGACGGCGGTCACGCTGGTGTGCTCGGCTTGGCTCGGGGAGGCCTCGTTCACCGGTGATAATGGAGACTGGGGCGGCCAGGGTTTCGGCATGGATGAACTTGGGGCGGAAAGAGAAGAAATTGGGGCTTCCGCGGCGCTTTATAGGGTCGACGGCGTGTGCTGGCGGTCAGCAACGGCGGCGACGACCGCGGGACGTGGCTCTAGCCATCGCGGTGGCGAGCTCCCGCGCGTCCTGTGGAGGAAATGAAGACGAAGACCTCCTCCTCGTCTTTATCCACAGCGAAAGGGTACGGGCTGGTGTTGGGCTGCGTTTTGGAGTTGGACTTTGGGCTGCTGTTGGGCTATGGTGGTGGGCTACATGGCCAGGTAAGGTCCTTTTCTCTTTTCTTTTATTTCATTTTCTGTTTTGTATATTTTTTATTTTCAATTTCTCTTTTCAATTCGATTTTATAATTCAGATTTGAATGCTTTTCTATTTTGCAGGTATTTGATAATTTGAATTTCATTAGGACTAAATAAAGGATCATTGTAACACTGAATTGTTTTTGAATATGTGAACCTTTATTGCAAATTATAATTAAGCATTATTTATGCTCTCATTTTAATTTCCATTTATCTTGTGAATCAAATCTGTTTGGAAATATTGGAGTTGATACTTTCCACTTAAAATATTTCAGAGGTTGTATTAGGACTTGACTTCCATTTGGGGAATTGGTCACTTGCATATTATTTAATGTGCATAATTATGTGTTAACAAATTGGAACATAAGGTTTAATTATTGGACAATTCTAGGGTTCCAATACTATTAACCTAATGACACATGGGTTGAACTTAAGTGTGGTTTAGGTTTTAGTTGTGATCACCCAAATGATGCACAAATTAGGGTTGAGATATAATTCTAGGTTGTGGATATGATAGGACACCATATTGTATTTGCTAGGGTTTACTCTCCTCTATGATAAATTGGTTACTTTTTTAATAATTCATGTGCTCCTTTAATTACTAAGGACTTGAGAATTGGTTTTACCTTCTACCAATAGATTTCTAGTATTATCCTTAATTTATCATTAGAGTAACTAAAGTGGCTATGGATCTTTTTATAGTTAACTTTGGTTATAATGATGAATGGTTTCTCACCATACAAGGTATAGAGTTTGACTCTAAGGTTTGCTTAGGTTCTTAATTGAGGGATAAGTGGAATATAAATGTGGTAGGATTCTACTTATGATCACCAAGTGAATCACAAGTTAAGGTTAGGATATAAGCCTATGGTTGCTTACTAGTTACCTCCCTATGATTTCATGTGGTGAATAACATCTACTAATCCTATTAGGATTTACTTATCCACACCTACCTCAAGAGCATGATCATGGTTTAAGCATGATCAACTTGTACTTAATATTTTCTACCTCAGATTCTAAGGGTTTGTGAGCATTACTCAATTTATAATGATCAAGGTTTGGCTTCCTAAGTTATCTCTCATGGAATGGGTTCTCATTTCTATGAGCAAGCATTGTCTTGATCAACTAGGATATAACTCTTCTATTTTACTTTCTTGGATGGGACTACTATGGTTGCCTCAATAATTTATATCCCAGGAGAATACCTGAGATATTCTGTTAGGGTTTTACTTAAACAATGGTGATATAATCATCTGGGTATATGGATAGTTCTCTCCCTCACAATCAAGTGTTGGCTTAACTTTCTTGAGTGTAACACCTTAGCTTGAGCTCTCTCTCATAGGAATAGTTTATTCTAGGGTATGGTATACTCCTAATACTCTAGTTCAATGGTTGTCCTTTATTCTTAAATAGGTAAATCTAGGATTAGTATGATTGGTCTCTCTCATTTGGGAAGGTCTTTAATACTAACCTAAGGTTAGGCTCCATATAGGTTGATGTGATCATCAATATCTATGTTTAACATAAATGGTTATCTCTCTCTAGGGGTTGTCTTGAATAATACCCTGGGGTTTCTCTTAAGGATGATGATTTGAATACATGGATGCATATCCAAGGTTTAGCTCAAAGTTTGTCATTGCTTCTCTACTAAATAACATAGAACTCTCACCTCTCTAGGTTTGATGTATTATAATATGTAATAGAGAAGAATATATATTCCTAGGGTTGATCTCCTTGTCATATTTCAAAGATTTAAGTGGAATCAATACCATGAGGTTCATGGTAGGATCAAGGATTAGTTTAAGATATGGAAAAGATAAATCAATAATGGTTTCTCCATTTTATTACTACTTGATTTATATTTGAATAGTTGTTCATATGATATAGCAAAGAATACCATATTATAATCTTGTGCAGACTATGACTATTCTCGAACTCCGTATTGATCTTACAGGATATCATTGAATATATCCCTTGTCCAGATTCTTCCTGGAATCCAATAGTGTCTGTCTATGAGTCATGGTTTCTTACTTCAATTCCATGATTTCTTTCAATATCATAATCTTGTTTCCTTTCTCATTGAAGATTCAATGATTGAGACTTCTTCTGATGCTGCTAGTCTTAACTGAAGACTAATTTGATAACATACTCCTAATTGGTAAATAGGTCTTTGTTTTCCCTTACTACCAAAACTACAATAATGGTACTTGGTAAGGTACTTACCATAGAAATGGTCGTGATGGTTTATTTCCCTAAGAATGGATTAGACTCATTTAGTCCATCCAATCATGGTTTATAGTTGATACTTCTACTATTTTGGGTTATTTAGGTTCCATGAAAGGAATCATTCTATTAGTCTTTGATTTTGATATTGTTAAACTCCTTCAGTCTTTGACCTTCTTGAGCTATATTTGGTCTCCGGTATTTCCTTCTTCCCACTTCATTAACCTTAGTTTACTTGAGATATCATACTTCTGAGTGAATATTACTCACTTTCTCAAGTTATAGTCCACTTCTTACTTCCTCGAGGTATAAACCTCGGCTTCTTGTCTGACATCCTTCTGAAAGTAGTGTCAAACAATCTTATGAAAATAAGATTGAACTTCCTCTCAGTTCAGACCTTTTTCTTCTATCTTGCTCAAATATTGAGTCATTGTACATCTAACTCAATCTTTACTCTACCCCTTGGAGTTTTCTTATGGTCTTCAACTCCTTTTCTTCCAACCATTGAACTTATGGTTAGAATATTGGTCTAGGTCTAGCTTATGGTTTGTATTCTTCTCAGATCTTGCGAAGAATATCTGTGGTGTATCCACTCAATTGTGGACATCCAATGTGAATCCTTCTACTAAATGTTTATATGGCACAATTATTTGGCTAATAAGGTTTTATTTGTTAACCACCTCTTGGTACAAATAATCTAGTTACGGACTACTTGATACCAACTGTGGCTCTTCGTTATCTAAAAATGGACTTTATTATAGGTTTTGACCAATTGGTCGGGACATCTTCTACTTTATCTCGCAGTATTGATCCTATACCAACTGTGGTTTTCTGATACCAACTGTGGTTTTCTGATACCAACTGTGGTCTTCTTATACCTGCTATGGTTTCATATGTCATCTTCCTTCCTTTAGGGTTTATTTTGCAAGAAAACCACTATGAATATAGTATCCAAAGTGATTTCCCATGCATTCCCTCTTCCATAATGACTATGGTTCTACTTCTACTTCTCCATGTTCACCATATTTCTCACCTTCATACTTCTTATGTACTAAAGTACTCCTCTGTTGAGGTCAAGCATGAATTTTGATTGGTACTTCCTTCTGAATATTGTGGTGGCTTCCCACAATTTTGCTTCCTTTATCTGATGAACCTTCATCCTGTCTTCAGAATCTTCTGAATTTGTCACTTCCTCACCCAAATACCATTACCCTCTAGATCTATAGCATCAAGTAAGAACTTGATATTGCAACATGCATTTGCATATCAAAGTTAAACTTCATGCATGGATCTAGTCAAACAATGAAAATCCAATAAAATCCAAGAAGATTCAGCTTTGTGTTTATAATACACATCATCATAAGCCTGAATAAAATAGTTGAGTAAGATGTCACTAAACATCAGGCTCTGATATGTAGTATATAACACCACATAAGATAGGTTTGTATCGTGATACTTAGCACGAATATGTGGATTTCTACTATTTGTCTCAACATTTATCTTAATTGCACATTTGCAAGGAGATAAACTTGAAACAAAGTGGTCTAGGATAGTTGTGGTTGACCTAAAGTTCTTTGGAAGTATTAACTTAGCTTCCATTTTGTTGAGGACTACTTCACATGATATGTCTGGTTCTAACATCACTATTCTAAAAAACATAACTATTGGAATATAGCTCCTATACTTCCAAGTGTTTCTACCATGTGGCTAGGATTCTGATGTGCTTGGCATACTTCCCATGGTTCTGGAACACAATTCTTGCACTATTATTGAACAAATGGCTTCTTATTGTTCTCCTCCTAAATGTTTTTGATGTTCTATTCCATCACATAATGATTCTCAGGTGAATCTTATATGATTACTATCTCTATCATGGAAGTAGACATAATTGTATTCCTATCACTCTTCCTTTCCTCCCATGATTGACTCAACATGGTTTATACTACCTCATATAACTCATATCTACCCCTTACTATCAGTTGTTTCACAAGTTTGGATAAAAAAAATTCTTACCCATTACTTGTCTGATTATACCTGCTAGTAGGATATCTTCTTATATACCTATCTTCATCACTTGGTATTAATCTTATTACGAGTCTAAATAACTCTTACTTAACTCTAACAGGTGTTGGTACACATCTTCCAATAGGATATCTTCCTTATGGTTGTATCCTCTCTTTGGACTACCATGTATTGTATACCAACTGTGATCTACTCATCTTTTGTGTTACGACCTCATGGGTACTATATGTTTGGGATTAGTTAACTAACTTTACTCAGGAAGGATAAATAGGAAAAATAGACTCAAGTGTGTCAGGATTATTCTCAAGTGAATATCCATCTCAAGTCATAAGAATATTTGGTTTACCTAAGACAATTTCCTATAGACACTACCAAAACCTATAGGTCTCCTTTAAAGGGTTTTAATCCTAGGGTCAAAGCATTAGCTCTGATACCAACTGTGGTGACCCGGCATACCACTGCATGGTGTAGTATGCAAGTCTGATATAACACCAATGAAACACCGTTCCACTAGTATTATATCGCTCGAGTGGTACAACAGAAACATATGCGGGTCCAAGGCATGTCTATAGAATTACATACAGACTCTGTTACATAAGATCAGCACAGCCTCCTAATTTACAATGAGGTAAAACTGTAAATAAACTCCAGAAGAACGACTCGTAGTCTAATCCTATCACGAACTCTATTTGTAGAGTATTTAACTAGCTACATAGGCTATGAATAGATTCTAGCTAAATAGGAGCTAAGTTTAGGAAGCTAGTTCCCCTCTATTGCTATTCTAGGTTTTATCCTTGTTGGATGTGGTGTTTGACTCTTCTGTCTGGGTCCTATCCCTTGAAGTAGTTGTTGACTCCTCGGCCTTTGAGTTGCACGATAGATCCTCCTTCGATGCCTCCATATCTAAGCAGGGGATTTAAGAGTGTGATGAGTACGAGCGTACTCAACAAGTTCATTATAGGAAAGAGGTGTTTAATGCACTAGCTACGGCATTAGACCAGAAAGTCTAATACAAATGAAGGTTTTCATAATCATTTCTTCAAAAGGTTGCTTTTATTCAGAAGAACTATGTCCGTCAGCCTTCACCGGTTTACTAGAACTTCATGGAGTTTCTTTTCGGCAGCGTTCGCAGTTCCAAAACCCGGAACAGGGAGTGATAGGTCACGATTCATTACACTCTGCAGAGGTGTGTTGCTTTACCCATAAGAGATCTTAACCTTGGTGCCAACCGGGCATATTCCCCGTCCACACTTCCTTTGGTGTGAGGCCCGGTATAAGGTCATAGTCAATCATATTCCTCCGCTACCTCGCACACCCACCCTTTGTTGCATACCCCGACCCTGGGACCTCGCCGGTGCTCTTATACTAATTAAGGACGGCCCCCGACCACGACGACAGTCTGGGATCGAACCAAACTCCTTCGCCGGTAGATGCAACCCATCATAGACCGCAATACCGTGGGGACTTTATTGGGACCCCCACCCTACAACTTGCTCCTCGGGCTACAAGTGTACTACGGACAATGGTGTGGGGACTTAAGGCTTCCCCAGCCTACCGCTTGTCCCCTTGGAATACAAGTGTCTACGGTAAAGCGCATCTGTTGATGTACAAGAGGTGGAAATACAATTGACTATTCTGTCCCACTCCAGATCTTATGGTTAACACGGGTATTACAGCCCGAGAATCACTGGACGACATTTGTTGTTTAATCCTAGATGGATATAAACCCTTGCAATGGAACCTCCACCATATCAACACAATCCATGGTTCCATTGCCCACCACATAGTCATATTCATAGTTATGAAAATAGTGGTTTTGCTTTTTATGCAATAGTGATACACATAGTACTTTGCAAGTAATTTGGTAAAAAATACTCAAATGACATGAGCAAGCGATGAACTTGCCTTTCTTGGCTGCAAGATTATGCAGACAATTTCTTCGATACGCAATAACTCCAAATTCTGAAATAGCATCATCGTCCGGTAAGGACGATGTTTAAAAGATTGGCAAGGATGCAATAATGCATAAGTATGAGATGCAATCGTTCTAAGCGTGACCTAACCCTGATGATTTAGGATTAGTGAGTTGGTATGCTTGGTGTAAGGTGTGTTGCACTTTTAGTGTGATTCACAAACAAGGTTCTTATTAAGTTTTCGTTGTCTTAGAATCATAAGCAAGTGGTAAAATGCATAGTAACAATCATACACATCAAGGAATAGTGGTTGTATAATAAGTAAAGAGCGGTTGTCAATTTTAAGTCCTATAGTGTATGGTTGATGTTTACTTATTATATATTTCAAAAGAATAACTTTTGAAGAACATGTTCTTTAATAAAGAACAAGTATGATAATTAGGTTTGTGGGGTTCTATGGTTTTCTATGGTTCCAATTGGTTTCTGGAGTAAGGATTAGAAGGATCACAACATAGTTGGATTCATCAAAAGCTAGAACTTGTAAGGTTGAGCTAAGTCTAAGCATTTTAAGCAATTAATTACACATGGGTGCTATCAAGGTTGGTTGTACCTTACTGATAATAGATAGCTAGGGTTTATAGGTCCTATTAGGCAAGGTTGATGACTACTCTTTATTTTCTTCAAAAGAATAACTTTTGAAGAACATACTTCTTAAGGAATAAGAAGTATTACAATTAGGTTTGAGGTTGTCTAGGGTTTGCTATTGGATCCACCTAAGTAGTGCATAGTTGGTTCCTAGATATTATGGTTCATAAGTATCTAATACTTAGTAGGGTGTAGTGGAGTATAGTTAGGTAATGTACTATATTTGGCCTAGTTGTTATTGAAGTTCATCACAATGGTGTGATGCTAAGCATGGATAGGTAAGGTTGATGGTTTTGGCATTAGAAACTAGGGTTTAGACTTGGTTGATCCTAATTTTATCATCTAGGTTGGATAGGGATGCATACCTGGAATTCTAAATTATTGATAATAGGACTTCTACATTTTATGTGAACATGGAAAGTATTAAATTGCTAATTATGGTTCTATGGATCAAGAGGAAGTACATGATCTCCTGTTATATCTAGGGTTTAGGTCTTGGAAACCATTTAGGGTTCACACATAAAATAGTGGAGCTAGGGTTCCTAATGGGGTTAGGGTTTTAGGGTTTCTCATGAAATGATAGGTTTCTAGTTTTCTCCCTTATGGAACTAGGGTTTTCTAATTACCCTAAAATTCTTGAATTAATAACTTGTTTGCAAAGTTAAAGTTATTAATAATTTTGAAATAAAAATAATATTGGATTTGGCATTTTTCTATTTTTAAAGATTTTAATATTTAGGGTAATTATTAATCAGGGTTTAAATCTCTCTAATAAGGATTAAACAAAAATAACAAATAAAGAAAATTAGTTATAATGTTTTCTTTATTTATTTACTGGTTTTTATTTATTTTGGAAAGTTTTCCTAATTATTGAATTTTAATTCAATTAAGAATAAAAGAAAAGGCTTAATTATTAAGTTTAAAACAATTAAATTTTTATTAAAAATAAAAATTTCATATTATATTTTTATTGGATAGGATTTTCTTTTATAAGAATTTTGATATCTTATTTTTATTTTTCTGCGTTTATATGAATTTTATAAATTCATGTTAAGTTGCAGATACTTTGGAATTTAAATTAAATAGACAATTACTAGATACACCCGAACTAGTCTACACTCAGTGGCTGACTGGTGGGCCCAGGCCACATCAGCTGCCACTGTGTCTTTGACCGTGGTCAAAATTGATGAGGTGGCGTTACTGTGGCCGGCCGGTGGTCAGACGGCGATGATCGCCGGCGTTGGGCTAGTCTCGTGGCTGCGCGCGTGTGTTGGCACGACTCAAGGCGACGTGGTGGTCGGTTTGGTGGTGGCGCCGATGTCTTTGGGTCGCCGGAGCTCGGTCGGCGTTGAGGTGCGGCGGCGGCAGTTACGGGATGGATGATGCGGCAAGGCTACTACGATGAATCGAGCAAAGCGAGACTTCCAAAGGCCTCAGGAGATTACCAGGAACGCGATGATGAGGTCGGAGAAGCTCGTCGTGGTCTGGTTCGCCGGAGTTTGGTGTCGCCGGCCTTCGGGAAGATGAGATCGTCGGCGTCGATTTCGATCACGGCGGCTCGATTCCTTCCGTGGGCGTAGCAAGTCGAGGACGGCGGTCACGCTGGTGTGCTCGGCTTGGCTCGGGGAGGCCTCGTTCACCGGCGATAATGGAGACTGGGGCGGCCAGGGTTTCGGCATGGATGAACTTGGGGCGGAAAGAGAAGAAATTGGGGCTTCCGCGGTGCTTTATAGGGTCGACGGCATGTGCTGGCGGTCAGCAACGGCGGCGATGACCGCGGGACGTGGCTCTAGCCATCGCGGTGGCGAGCTCCCGCGCGTCCTGTGGAGGAAACGAAGACGAAGACCTCCTCCTCGTCTTTATCCACAGCGAAAGGGTACGGGCTGGTGTTGGGCTGCGTTTTGGAGCTTGACTTTGGGCTGCTGTTGGGCTGTGGTGGTGGGCTACATGGCCAGGTAAGGTCCTTTTCTCTTTTCTTTTATTTCATTTTCTGTTTTGTATATTTTTTATTTTCAATTTCTCTTTTCAATTCTGTTTTATAATTCAGATTTGAATGCTTTTCTATTTTGCAGGTATTTGATAATTTGAATTTCATTAGGACTAAATAAAGGATCATTGTAACACTGAATTGTTTTCGAATATGTGAACCTTTATTGCAAATTTTAATTAAGCATGATTTATGCTCTCATTTTAATTTCCATTTATCTTGTGAATCAAATTTGTTTGGAAATATTGGAGTTGATACTTTCCACTTAAAGTATTTCAGAGGTTGTATTAGGACTTGACTTCCATTTTGGGAATTGGTCACTTGCATATTATTTGATGTGCATAATTATGTGTTAACAAATTGGAACATAAGGTTTAATTATTGGACAATTCTAGGGTTGCAATACTATTAACCTAATGACACATGGGTTTAACTTAAGTGTGGTTTAGGTTTTAGTTGTGATCACCTAAATGATGCACAAATTAGGGTTGAGATATAATTCTAGGTTGTGGATATGACAGGACACCATATTGTATTTGCTAGGGTTTACTCTCCTCTATGATAAATTGGTTACTTTCTTAATAATTCATGTGCTCCTTTAATTACTAAGGACTTGAGAATTGGTTTTACCTTCTACCAATAGATTTCTACTATTATCCTTAATTTATCATTAGAGTAACTAAAGTAGCTATGGATCTTTTTATAGTTAACTTTGGTTATAATGATGAATGGTTTCTCACCATACAAGGTATAGAGTTTGACTCTAAGGTTTGCTTAGGTTCTTAATTGAGGGATAAGTGGAATATAAATGTGGTAGGATTCTACTTATGATCACCAAGTGAATCACAAGTTAAGGTTAGGATATAAGCCTATGGTTGCTTACTAGTTACCTCCCTGTGATTTCATGTGGTGAATAACATCTACTAATCCAATTAGGATTTACTTATCCACACCTACCTCATGTCAACACCCGGATTTTTAAGTCCAGATGCCTATTATGCCATTAATCGCAATCCCAGGAATATTGTTTTTGCGAGACATAATAGATTGATATCACAACACATCATTCATTACAACACATAATCGTCTTACAACAAAGGATCACACGATCCAGTCTTAATACAACATAGGGGATCTAAGGATCCAATTTACAAAACACATAGCGGAAGCGAAGTAGTAGCGGTCGTGGTCCATCTGTTCCACAGGCAACTGTTGACGTCAGGAGTAGTCCTAGTTGTCGTAGACGTCCTGCTGTCCATCTTCCTCGTACTCGTCGTTCCTCTTCATAGTCTGGCCATTTGAATAGCCAGGGACAAAGCCGTGAGTACTTTAAAGTACTCGCAAACTAATACTAGTGAAAGCACTATCAACTATAGTAAGGGGGTGCTAAGCTCTAAGTTTATTTGCATAAAGCCAATTTTAGTTCACAAACATTTAGTAAAAGCCTCTTCATTTGCTAACTAACTCAAGTGGGAACATTAGTGTCATTCCCACAACTCTGTTGTGATTCAATTCAAATTCACCATTCACCTTTCAAGTTCAAATCACAAGTCATAAGTCATATGTCACATTTTTGAAAATGGTCTCGATGACGGAACAGTATGGCCTTTCCAACCGTCCATAACCGTGGACGCGGCTATTCGAATAGATCTACACTCTGCAGAGGTCGTACACTTGTGCCACAACATTTGCAATAATCCGTCGGGGTTAACTGGCCCTGATTTACCACACTCCGTGTGCGGACTACCAACCATAACCTTTCACTTACATACCCTAGTATAGGCACCTCTCCCCATGAGCTTGGCCTCCCAGTGAAGACCAACTGTCATCCTGGGAACTGCACAGGGCTTGGGCCGGACATTCACCTCATTTCACGTCATTTCACATCATTTCATATTTCTTTGGAGGCAGCCCTTGGCATAACCCCGATGACGCTTGTTTAGAGGGAACCCATACTAAGGTACATAAACTTCCAGTTAAGCCCTACCCATATCGGTATTGTGGGGGTACTTGTAAAATTGGAATGGTATCGCATCCGAACCCAACCATCGGCTTTTGTAAAGTTCACCATGTCATTCACCAGTCATATTTACCTTCAAAATCTTTCAATAGAATGACTCATCATTCCAAGGTTTTCAAAGTCATTTCATTTCACATATTCCCATCTAGAGTAGTCAATTTTATTTGTTAGCACTAGCAACTAGTCATGAGGGGTGCTAACTTAGCTTATAGCTTTCTAGGCTAAGTTTGATACTCTTGTAGTACTCTATTTCTAGACCAAAGTTAACTATAAAAGTAAGTTATAATAATCCAAATAAAAGCTTGTAAGAATAAAACTTGGGAGGGGATCATTAAGCATAAAGTAAAAGGTGGTGGTGCCTTGCTCTTGTAGAGCTTTGCACTTAGCAAGAATATTAGCTTGCCTTGGTTGGCGTATTGATCAAAGTGGTCTTCCTCTCCTTGGAAGTAGACCTCCTCCTCCTCCTGGTATTCCTCGGTACTAGCGTCTAAAATACGAATACGGGGTACACAATCATCATACCAAACTTATTTACTAAACTAAGCACACACATGATTCACACAACTTAAACTAGCATCACACATTACTATTAAGTGGGTAGATGTGTTTTTCTTATTTAAGAAAAATAATTTCCTTTCATACTAATTTGGGTGTTACTTTTAATTAATTAGAGAAATAATTTCCTCTCATTATCTTATTAAGATTTAATTTCTCTCATGAATAATATGTGACCTAGGTTGACCAAAGTCAACCTCTTCACACTTATCATTTGAGAAAAGGATTTAAATGAGGTGAACACCTCCTATCATTTAATCCTAACCTGGTAAAGGTTTAATATCATCAACAATTCATATGAGACCTAAATGACCAGAGTCTCTACCTCATTTTGAATTGTTCATGACAAGATTTAAATGAGAGAAAGACTCCCATATGATTTATTAATAGTTTTGGACAATATCTTTGACTAGATATAGCCACATAGTCCTTTAATTAATCTAGGCCATGATCATTCAAAGTAAGCATGGCATATTTTTGCAGAAACAATTAGTATAAGTGAAATGTTAATTATAGGAGTTGGAATTAACTTAAAAGCATTTGTGGTTGATTTTTAATAATTATTCTAAGGCAGAAAAGTCCCTGTCTTGTTTATTTTGCTACTTTAATTCTACAACAGATATTGGTTTGAAACCAGTGGCATTGGATAGATAATTTCACAGGCTTTCCAACCATATAAAATTTGTCAAATTTGGCTCAGTAGATTTGGAGTTATGCAATTTTGAACACAGCACCAGTATTCAAATTTGAGTTAAATTAAATCTAACGAATTCAAACTAACAGACGCGCGGGAAACTTAAACGGGCCGGCCCAGCTACGCTGGCGATGCTCGCGGGCCGCCTGACAGTGGGCTCCACTGTCAGCGGGTCATAGCCAGCGAAACGGTACGCATCGCTGCGGCCCGTAGGATTAGAACTGGATCAGACGGTGCACAGCCGTCGTCATCTCCGGCGAGCGGCGAGGCGGCTGGAGGCGCAGGTAGGGGGTCGATGGCTTACTGGAGGCGCGGCGAGAGGTGGTGAAGTGCGGCGGCGACGTTGTCGAGGCAGAGGAAGTAGATGAAGCAGACGGCTGCTCTAATGGTCGTCGCAATCGGCGGCGGTGATCTCAGCTCCGCCGCGGGCTCCGGCGATGAATTGGAGGGCTCCGGTGAGTAATTGAGCGAGAGGAGGGGACGAGGAGGCTCAGTGGTGAGAGAGGAACGCGAGGGTGTGGCGAAATCGTCTAGGGGGAGCCGGCTTTTATAGAGGCCAGGGGTGCTGCGAGGGAGCGGGCAAGGTCGTCGACGACGTCGTCGTTCCAGGGCGACGAAGGGGCAAGGCATGGGCGCAGAGTGTTGGCGATGTCACGGTGATCACAGCGCGCGTCCAGGCGCGGCCAGAGGAGGAGCGGTCGCATCGTTATCGTCATCGGACACCAGGGTACTGCGGCGGATGGTCGTCGTCCGTGACGACGGCGACAGTGCTCGAGCTGGGAGATGGGGGAGTCTGGGAGCTCACTGGTACCGTGGCGAGGCTTCGTGCAGAAGCTGAGGTCAGGGGGACGTTGGAGACGACGGGGCGACGACTCGCTCTGGCGTGCTCTGTGTCATGCCTGTGCACGTTCTGGCGTGTCTGGGCTGTCGTGGGCACGTCCTTTGCTGAGCGTTGCACGCGTCTACTTGGTCGAGGGCTGGGTCCAACGTGTGCAGGGAAGTGAGAGGAGCATGCTTGACATGGTGGTGCAGGGTGGATGTGAGAGGAGAGTGGAAGGGCATGGGGAGTGACATGAAGGCCGGCATGGTGTTGTTCTGGTCAAGTTGGTCCAAGGCAAGGGCTGGCAGGGCTTGGCAGTGATGCAGAGGGGTACAGGGATGCAGAGGGAGTGCAGGGTTGGACTTGGTCCATGGTAAAAATCGGTATGGGCTCCGGATTTGATCCCGCTCGCAAGGTGTTTGTTGTAATGCCCGCAAGAAGATTAATTTTGAAATTTGAAAATATTTTTGGTGGAGTGTAATCATATAATAAGAGAAGTAGAATGGAGGTGGTGGTGGTCAAAATGGAATTGGAATGCAAAATTTCAAATTTGGTATGATCTTCTCATAATTTCAAAGTCTCCACTTGTCACATCTCTACTGGTCAACCTGGTCAAAGTTAGGTATGGTGGTCAACATGAAAGTTGTTCACTTTGACAAGGTCTTGGATGACATGGCAATGGTTGACCAAGTTTGGTTTGAAGAAAAGTCAAAACCAGGGGGTAAAGTAGTGAACATTTTATAAAATCCAAAATTGACCATTATCACATGTATGTTGGTTTTGAGATTTTCTTGGATTTGATTCTGGTTTCTTTGATGCATTTGTGTTTGTTTATCATATATAAGTATTCTCCAAGCAATAGATCAAGCAATGGTGGCCTTTGGTGAAGATTTGCAAAATTGGCCTTATGTGTATGTCAGTATGTGAGTGAAATTGGGATTTTCTCTCTATTTGATTTCTCTCCATTTGATTTGACTTTTCTTGACTCTAATGTGACTCTTATTAGTTTAGAAACATTTTCAAACCATTGAAACCATTTCAAATGGTCTTGTTCAAAGATTTGCAAAAATGGCCATAACATATAAGAGGTGATGTGTCATATTTCATTATTCTTGTAAATTGTTGATCTTGCTTTACTTGGACATGGGTTAGGGTCAATTTAGTGTTATATTAGGTTTAGATATGGTTACACACCATTTGGTCAAGGTAGAAGTGCATAGGTCAAGATTTGGGGAAATGGCTATGTGTCACATATGCCTCTATGCATATGTGGCATTTGATTTTTAATTTGATTGTTCTTGGCCCATTTGATGTTGTTGGGTGTTGAAATGGTATATAGGAGTGATCCAACCATTCACCACAAGTCTTAGGGTCAAGATCCTCAAATTCACAAATTTGATATTTGCTCTCATATGCCTCTATGGCATTATTACTTTCTTTTTAAAATCTTTTGTTTCACCTTGGATTGGGTTTGAGAAGTACTAAATAAGGTTTAGGAATGTTTTCCAATCCTCTAAATAAAGTGGAAAAGGCCTAGGATAAAGTTTTACAAAAATAGCCATAGGCACATATGCCTTTTCTTATTTAAATTCTTTTTATTTTATTTTAACTTGGATGGTAAAAAGGGGTGTGAGGTTTAGGGTTTAAGATTACTCCAATACTAATTAAACAAGCAATCATGGCAATAGCACAGGAATCAAGCAAGATCACTATGTATCAAACTTAATTTAAAAAGTTTTTGTTGGTTCCAAAATTTAGAACTAGGGAAATTCATTTTGTTTGTTTTGAAATTTTTGGGATGTTACAAACCCTTCCCCCTTAAACAAATCTCGTCCCGAGATTTTAAGAAAAGTTAGGTTCCTAAGAAAGATTGAGCAGAGATATTAACAGGGGAACATACTTGGCATGGCCTGAGGGGCTTCCTGGGCTTCATTTGCAGTCATGTGGTAGAAACGGCCGTTGTTGTTGTTCTGGTTCCTTCTTCCTGTAAAGCGGCGCTGTTGCTGAGCAGGTGCTGCGGTATTGGCGGCAATCTTGGCAAGCTTCTTGGGGCACTCGTTGGAGTAATGACCCACAACTCCACATTCATAGCAGTTGACGGTGGACTTGTCTTTGGGGTTGACGGGAACAGCGTTACTCCCAGTCACGGGGGCAGTATTGGGGTGGTTGTTGTTGTTGGTGCGATTGCCGTTGTTCTGGTTGTTGTTGTTGTTGTTGTTGTTGTTGTTGTTGCTGTTGCGGTTGTTGTTGGTGTTGCGGTTGTTGTTGTTGTTGCTTGGGTGGTAGATCTGAGCTGGGGGCTTGTTGTATCTTGAGGCAAATCCTCCAGTTGAGTTGTTGCGGTACTTCTGGGCGTTGTTGGGTCCATTCTGGTTCATCATCCTTCTCTTGCGGTTCTCGTTGGCTTGGTGCAGCTTTCCTTCCATCTGGATGGCTGAGTCCACTAGGGCTTCGAGGTCAGCGAACGTAATGTTCACTAACACCGTTTGCATTTCATCATGCAGTCCGTTCAGAAATCTCTCCTTCCTTTTCTCGTTGGTGTCGGTCTCATCCGGGGCGTACCTTGACAGAGTAAGAAACCTGTCGCGGTATTCCACCACGGACATCCTTCCTTGCTTAAGTTCGCGGAACTCGTCTCTCATCTTCTTGATCAGTCCTTGGGGCACATGGTACTTGCTAAACTTCAGCTTGAAGTCTTCCCAGGTCATCATCTGTCCTGCGTTCATTGCACGGGTGTTTGTCCACCAAGCTCTTGCTGGTCCTGCTAAGTAGTGCGTGGCAAACAACACTTTCTCTGCGGCTTCAACTCCCGCAACTTCGAGGTTGTTCTCCATTGTCTGGAGCCAGTCATCAGCATCTAGGGGTTCTTCAGTCTTGTTGAATATTGGAGGGTTGGTGTTCTGAAAGTTCTTTAGCTTTGATCCTGGGTGATCATGATTTCCGTGGCCTTGATTGTTCTGAGCTATCTGTTGCAGTGCAGCTATGTTGGCTTGTCGTTCAGCTCTCGCGGCTTCGCAGTCTTCCATCATCATCTGGATCATCTGCATCATTGCGTCTTGGTTGGCGCTGCGGGTTGGTGGGGCCATCTGAATATTGGTGTAGATGATAAGATAAGAGGGAAATTTCTATGGTTTGTTTGGATTTAAAGTTCAAAAAGTTTCAAAACTTGAGTAGTGTTGAGGGGGTACAACCAACAACACTTTTTCATTCATACCAAACATCACACATTACAAAGCTAACACACTGTTGGTTTTAAGAACCATTCATCGCTCTACGATACAAGGGGATCCTGATACAAACTCTTGCGTAGGTGTGAGTTATACTAAAGTGATCAAGTGTGCAAAATTTTAGGTAGAATTTCAAGGAAAAGTAGAGCATGGATTTCTCATTTTGAAAAGATAAGGGATAAGAGTGAGAATACGTTTTCATAAATATTCACTTCATTTATTTTTGAAACTAAGTTTTTCAGAACGTCCATTCTAACTAGGGTCTCCTAAGGTCAAACAATGGCTCTGATACCAACTTGTCAACACCCGGATTTTTAAGTCCAGATGCCTATTATGCCATTCATCGCAATCCCAGGAATATTGTTTTTGCGAGACATAATAGATTGATATCACAACACATCATTCATTACAACACATAATCGTCTTACAACAAAGGATCACACGATCCAGTCTTAATACAACATAGGGGATCTAAGGATCCAATTTACAAAACACATAGCGGAAGCGAAGTAGTAGCGGTCGTGGTCCATCTGTTCCACAGGCAACTGTTGACGTCAGGAGTAGTCCTAGTTGCCGTAGACGTCCTGCTGTCCATCTTCCTCGTACTGCTGTTCCTCTTCATAGTCTGGCCATTTGAATAGCCAGGGACAAAGCCGTGAGTACTTTAAAGTACTCGCAAACTAATACTAGTGAAAGCACTATCAACTATAGTAAGGGGGTGCTAAGCTCTAAGTTTATTTGCATAAAGCCAATTTTAGTTCACAAACATTTAGTAAAAGCCTCTTCATTTGCTAACTAACTCAAGTGGGAACATTAGTGTCATTCCCACAACTCTGTTGTGATTCAATTCAAATTCACCATTCACCTTTCAAGTTCAAATCACAAGTCATAAGTCATATGTCACATTTTTGAAAATGGTCTGATGACGGAACAGTATGGCCTTTCCAACCGTCCATAACCGTGGACGCGGCTATTCGAATAGATCTACACTCTGCAGAGGTCGTACACTTGTGCCACAACATTTGCAATAATCCGTCAGGGTTAACTGGCCCCGATTTACCACACTCCGTGTGCGGACTACCAACCATAACCTTTCACTTACATACCCTAGTATAGGCACCTCTCCCCATGAGCTTGGCCTCCCAGTGAAGACCAACTGTCAGCCTGGGAACTGCACAGGGCTTGGGCCGGACATTCACCTCATTTCACGTCATTTCACATCATTTCATATTTCTTTGGAGGCAGCCCTTGGCATAACCCCGATGACGCTTGTTTAGAGGGAACCCATACTAAGGTACATAAACTTCCAGTTAAGCCCTACCCATATCAGGTATTGTGGGGGTACTTGTAAAATTGGAATGGTATCGCATCCGAACCCAACCATCAGTTTTTGTAAAGTTCACCATGTCATTCACCAGTCATATTTACCTTCAAAATCTTTCAATAGAATGACTCATCATTCCAAGGTTTTCAAAGTCATTTCATTTCACATATTCCCATCTAGAGTAGTCAATTTTATTTGTTAGCACTAGCAACTAGTCATGAGGGGTGCTAACTTAGCTTATAGCTTTCTAGGCTAAGTTTGATACTCTTGTAGTACTCTATTTCTAGACCAAAGTTAACTATAAAAGTAAGTTATAATAATCCAAATAAAAGCTTGTAAGAATAAAACTTGGGAGGGGATCATTAAGCATAAAGTAAAAGGTGGTGGTGCCTTGCTCTTGTAGAGCTTTGCACTTAGCAAGAATATTAGCTTGCCTTGGTTGGCGTATTGATCAAAGTGGTCTTCCTCTCCTTGGAAGTAGACCTCCTCCTCCTCCTGGTATTCCTCGGTACTAGCGTCTAAAATACGAATACGGGGTACACAATCATCATACCAAACTTATTTACTAAACTAAGCACACACATGATTCACACAACTTAAACTAGCATCACACATTACTATTAAGTGGGTAGATGTGTTTTTCTTATTTAAGAAAAATAATTTCCTTTCATACTAATTTGGGTGTTACTTTTAATTAATTAGAGAAATAATTTCCTCTCATTATCTTATTAAGATTTAATTTCTCTCATGAATAATATGTGACCTAGGTTGACCAAAGTCAACCTCTTCACACTTATCATTTGAGAAAAGGATTTAAATGAGGTGAACACCTCCTATCATTTAATCCTAACCTGGTAAAGGTTTAATATCATCAACAATTCATATGAGACCTAAATGACCAGAGTCTCTACCTCATTTTGAATTGTTCATGACAAGATTTAAATGAGAGAAAGACTCCCATATGATTTATTAATAGTTTTGGACAATATCTTTGACTAGATATAGCCACATAGTCCTTTAATTAATCTAGGCCATGATCATTCAAAGTAAGCATGGCATATTTTTGCAGAAACAATTAGTATAAGTGAAATGTTAATTATAGGAGTTGGAATTAACTTAAAAGCATTTGTGGTTGATTTTTAATAATTATTCTAAGGCAGAAAAGTCCCTGTCTTGTTTATTTTGCTACTTTAATTCTACAACAGATATTGGTTTGAAACCAGTGGCATTGGATAGATAATTTCACAGGCTTTCCAACCATATAAAATTTGTCGAATTTGGCTCAGTAGATTTGGAGTTATGCAATTTTGAACACAGCACCAGTATTCAAATTTGAGTTAAATTAAATCTAACGAATTCAAACTAACAGACGCGCGGGAAACTTAAACGGGCCGGCCCAGCTACGCAGGCGATGCTCGCGGGCCGCCTGACAGTGGGCTCCACTGTCAGCGGGTCATAGCCAGCGAAACGGTACGCATCGATGCGGTCCGTAGGATTAGAACTGGATCAGACGGTGCACAGCCGTCGTCATCTCCGGCGAGTGGCGAGGCGGCTGGAGGCGCAGGTAGGGGGTCGATGGCTTACTGGCGGCGCGGCGAGAGGTGGCGAAGTGCGGCGGCGACGTTGTCGAGGCAGAGGAAGTAGATGAAGCAGACGGCTGCTCTAATGGTCGTCGCAATCGGCGGCGGTGATCTCAGCTCCGCCGCGGGTTCCGGCGATGAATTGGAGGGCTCCGGTGAGTAATTGAGCAAGAGGAGGGGACGAGGAGGCTCAGTGGTGAGAGAGGAACGCGAGGGTGTGGCGAAATCGTCCAGGGGGAGCTGGCTTTTATAGAGGCCAGGGGTGCTGCGAGGGAGCGGGCAAGGTCGTCGACGACGTCGTCGTTCCAGGGCGACGAAGGGGCAAGGCATGGGCGCAGAGTGTTGGCGATGTCACGGTGATCACAGCGCGCGCGTCCGTGCGCGGCCGGAGGAGGAGCGGTCGCATCGTTATCGTCATCGGACACCGGGTATCGCGGCGGATGGTCGTCGTCCGTGACGACGGCGACGGTGCTCGAGCCGGGAGATGGGGGAGTCCGGGAGCTCACCGGTACCGTGGCGAGGCTTCGTGCGTAAGCCGAGGTCGTGGGGACGTTGGAGACGACGGGGCGACGACTCGCTCTGGCGTGCTCTGCGTCATGCCTGTGCACGTTCTGGCGTGTCTGGGCTGTCGTGGGCACGTCCTTTGCTGAGCGTTGCACGCGTCTACTCGGTCGAGGGCTGGGTCCAACGTGTGCAGGGAAGTGAGAGGAGCATGCTGGACATGGTGGTGCAGGGTGGATGTGAGAGGAGAGTGGAAGGGCATGGGGAGTGACATGAAGGCCGGCATGGTGTTGTTCTGGTCAAGTTGGTCCAAGGCAAGGGCTGGCAGGGCTTGGCAGTGATGCAGAGGGGTACAGGGATGCAGAGGGAGTGCAGGGTTGGACTTGGTCCATGGTAAAAATCGGTATGGGCTCCAGATTTGATCCTGCCTGCAAGGTGTTTGTTGTAATGCCCGCAAGAAGATTAATTTTGAAATTTGAAAATATTTTTGGTGGAGTGTAATCATATAATAAGAGAAGTAGAATGGAGGTGGTGGTGGTCAAAATGGAATTGGAATGCAAAATTTCAAATTTGGTATGATCTTCTCATAATTTCAAAGTCTCCACTTGTCACATCTCTACTGGTCAACCTGGTCAAAGTTAGGTATGGTGGTCAACATGAAAGTTGTTCACTTTGACAAGGTCTTGGATGACATGGCAATGGTTGACCAAGTTTGGTTTGAAGAAAAGTCAAAACCAGGGGGTAAAGTAGTGAACATTTTATAAAATCCAAAATTGACCATTATCACATGTATGTTGGTTTTGAGATTTTCTTGGATTTGATTCTGGTTTCTTTGATGCATTTGTGTTTGTTTATCATATATAAGTATTCTCCAAGCAATAGATCAAGCAATGGTGGCCTTTGGTGAAGATTTGCAAAATTGGCCTTATGTGTATGTGAGTGAAATTGGGATTTTCTCTCTATTTGATTTCTCTCCATTTGATTTGACTTTTCTTGACTCTAATATGACTCTTATTAGTTTAGAAACATTTTCAAACCATTGAAACCATTTCAAATGGTCTTGTTCAAAGATTTGCAAAAATGGCCATAACACATAAGAGGTGATGTGTCATATTTCATTATTCTTGTAAATTGTTGATCTTGCTTTACTTGGACATGGGTTAGGGTCAATTTAGTGTTATATTAGGTTTAGATATGGTTACACACCATTTGGTCAAGGTAGAAGTGCATAGGTCAAGATTTGGGGAAATGGCTATGTGTCACATATGCCTCTATGCATATGTGGCATTTGATTTTTAATTTGATTGTTCTTGGCCCATTTGATGTTGTTGGGTGTTGAAATGGTATATAGGAGTGATCCAACCATTCACCACAAGTCTTAGGGTCAAGATCCTCAAATTCACAAATTTGATATTTGCTCTCATATGCCTCTATGGCATTATTACTTTCTTTTTAAAATCTTTTGTTTCACCTTGGATTGGGTTTGAGAAGTACTAAATAAGGTTTAGGAATGTTTTCCAATCCTCTAAATAAAGTGGAAAAGGCCTAGGGTAAAGTTTTACAAAAATAGCCATAGGCACATATGCCTTTTCTTATTTAAATTCTTTTTATTTTATTTTAACTTGGATGGTAAAAAGGGGTGTGAGGTTTAGGGTTTAAGATTACTCCAATACTAATTAAACAAGCAATCATGGCAATAGCACAGGAATCAAGCAAGATCACTATGTATCAAACTTAATTTAAAAAGTTTTTGTTGGTTCCAAAATTTGGAACTAGGGAAATTCATTTTGTTTGTTTTGAAATTTTTGGGATGTTACACCTCAAGAGCATGATCATGGTTTAAGTATGATCAACTTGTACTTAATATTTTCTACCTCAGATTCTAAGGGTTTATGAGCATTACTCAATTTATAATGATGAAGGTTTGGCTTCCTAAGTTATCTCTCATGGAATGGGTTCTCATTTCTATGAGCAAGCATTGTCTTGATCAACTAGGATATAACTCTTCTATTTTACTTTCTTGGATGAGACTGCTATGGTTGCCTCAATAATTTATATCCCAGGAGAATACCTGAGATATTCTGTTAGGGTTTTACTTAAACAATGTTGATATAATCATCTGAGTATATGGATAGTTCTCTCCCTCACAATCAAGTGTTGGCTTAACTTTCTTGAGTGTAACAACTTAGCTTGAGCTCTCTCTCATAGGAATAGTTTATTCTAGGGTATGGTATACTCCTAATACTCTAGTTCAATGGTTGTCCTTTATTCTTAAATAGGTAAAGCTAGGATTAGTATGATTGGTCTCTCTCATTTGGGAAGGTCTTTAATACTAACCTAAGGTTAGGCTCCATAGAGGTTGATGTGATCATCAATATCTATGTTTAACATAAATGGTTATCTCTCTCTAGGGATTGTCTTGAATAATACCATGGGGTTTCTCTTAAGGATGATGATTTGAATACATGGATGCATATCCAAGGTTTAGCTCAAAGTTTGTCATTGCTTCTCTACTAAATAACATAGAACTCTCACCTCTCTAGGTTTGATGTATTATAATATGTAATAGAGAAGAATATATATTCCTAGGGTTGATCTCCTTGTCATATTTCAAAGATTTAAGTGGAATCAATACCATGAGGTTCATGGTAGAATCAAGGATTAGTTTAAGATATGGAAAAGATAAATCAATAATGGTTTCTCCATTTTATTACTACTTGATTTATATTTGAATAGTTGTTCATATGATATAGCAAAGAATACCATATTATAACATTTTGTAAGATCAAGCAATTGATCACTGAGTAAAGTGTTGTTGTGTTGATTATTAGTTCCATTTGATCTAACCTCTTAGATCAAATCATCTCTACCCAAAACAAGGTTTTAACAAAGTCACATTGAGGTTTATAGCGCTTGACTTGATGAGCTACTTCAATTCCACCAAGGTCAAGTGAAACTTCAGTTATTGTGACTGTTTTACTTTAAAGCGCGAAAATTCCCCGGATTTTCTATGCATGAATGCAATGCACACATCTGTTTCCTCTATTTTTGTAACCCCATTTCCTGGGATATTACATCTTTCTAGCTTGCCCTTTTGCAAAACTAGTTTGGCGCATGGTATATTTTGCCTTTAATCTCCCACCCCCGACTAATATTACCAATTTGTTTGGTAATTGGTTGAATGGTGTTGACAAAAAAGCAAAAGAACGTATACGCATTGGTGTGTCGGCCTTGTGCTGGTAAATATGGAGATGTAGAAATAATATTGTGTTTAACAAATCAATATCTTTTAATATTTTGCAGGTTATTCATATGGTTGTGCACTGGGTGCAACAATGGGTGCTACTACTTCCTCAGGACCATTGAGTGTTTATGGATACTGGATGCACCCATCTCCAGACAGTCGCTCAGGATATCTTGTCCCAGCCTGGTTGGTGTCATACCAGTCGACTACATGATGCTTAGTTGGCTTAGTTTCGAAGAGTTGATGTTTCGATGGTTGATTTATGTTTCAACCATGAGTGATCCATGATTTTGTATTAAATATTACTACTGGATGATGAAGTTCTAATAAAAGTCGTGTGCATCATCACGATGCAGAGGCTGGGGTTACATCCCCGTTTCGAAAAAAATCTAAAATTTAACAAATTTTCGACATGTTTCGTGGAACGGAGAGAGTATATAAAATTTTCACTAGTTTAAAAAGTGTTGCCAGATCAGTTAGTGAAAAGTCAGGCGAAAATTGCCTAGGTTAAAATCCGGGCAAAAAATCCCCATTGAAAAGAAAAAAAACTTAACCAGTCTTCTTGCCCCCACGGGCCACGGCGACCATGACACTTACAAGAAGTACAGAGGCATATTTGTTTCTTGGTCTTCTTCTTTGACCCGAATTGCCGAGTGTGATTTCTTTAAGATTCTTGAAGGCTGATCAGAGCAATGTGATGTCGGAGTACATCAATCGACCCTTGTGATGTTGGATAATGCACATCGCAAAGAAAATGTAGGATAGAGCAGGGCGGGTTAGCTTAGGATGACCCCAGAAGCAAGTTAAATCTTCTGACGTCGCCTCATATTAACCTTTCGGTCAGCGATGTCTTATCTGATACGCATACGTATGCTCCGGCCGCAAACTACGACTGCAGCATTCAAAATTCAGAGAAGCTTCGCTTGCTAATACAGTACTGACTACTGAATAGTATTATCTCTGTTCCAACATGTAAGACACAGAGGTGCTCCTGGCAGTACTGATCATACACCTCGCTTCGTGCGCATATTCAGAACCGGTTTCTCACCTGAATTTGGGCGCTTTAGCGTTGAGCGATGTGGCCGTCGAGGGCCACTCTGGCTCGCTCGCTATATGGGATATTGGGTGCCGACTCTGAACACAACGCAAGAAGCCATGGATCGGAGTGGACCATGTATGGATACTTGCAATTGGCCGACATTCTTGACGGCTACGTGCACCACGAGTGGACGGCGTGAGAACACACCTCCTACCACACGATCGAAGCTCCGTCGTTGTTCTCTCTTTCTTTTTCCTCCGAGATCGATGCAGCTGTAGTTCCCTGCTGTTGAAATTAAGCTCGATGGCTTTGATTTCCTCCAGAAGCAGCAAGAGCAAACAAAATTAGTCGTCCGATTTGAGAGAAACGACCTCACACCATGTCACCAACATGTGCAGTGAAATCCAAGAACCTCCGGTGCAATCAGGAATGTCCCTTCAATCTCGCTCTGAACGCACCAAGTTTACGCGAACTTGGCGAAAATTTCAGCAGAAGGTGTTTTTTCATGCCTAGTGCGATGTGACAGGCAATTATTATAGACCAGCAGAGAAGCTTCACGACTAGGAGAGCATCCAATCACTAACAAGGATCGATCAGTGCTAACGCCGCCTTCAATCTCCTTTGCGGAAAGCTTGCTTCATCGGTTATGAAAGTGATCAGCCGCACGCACGAGCGTCTGAGCCGTTATGTATGCCTTTTAATCCCAATCAATCCCATGAATGATTGTGCCACCCACGATGAAGTCTATTTTACCACCAGCTTTTACGCGACAAAAAGCATGGATCGGGATGAAGCTGCGATCACTCTGATGATCACAGCCACTCAACTTGTTATTATGCAAAAATGGAGGTAGTAGACATTGATTTCATGGTCGACCAACTCTACTTTCTTTGAACTCGTCGTCTTTCCTGTAGAAAAGAATCCAGTAGTTTATGGCGGCAACGATCTTTGTCGCAGACGTGTTGGTGTAGAAATTTATCAGTTGCTAGTGCCAGGGGTTTAGAGTAACCCGCTGTCTTTGACTACAAATTGGGATTTCATAATTTGAGGCTTTCACTCGAGTAATAAATTTCAAATCAGCGATTGCTCATTTGACTAAAAGTAATTTCATTGGATTCTTCGAGGATTTGGTTTCGATCCCTTGAAAAAAAATTCCATCCACGCAAGCTCATGCTGGAATTTCTCTGTTTTAGCCACTCATTTTCTTGTCCTTGAAAAGGAAAAATTGGAAGGCACCGCGCAATTTAAAAAAAATCCATGAACCATCTCACACAATTTGTGGAGCTTTGGACTCCCCTTCAAAACATCCACCTTGATGACAATGATGACGGCATTGTTTGGAAGCTCAAGGAGAACGGCTAATACTCGGCGAAATTGGCATATGAGATCCAATTCTTGGTCAATCAATTTTTTTTTGTCTATTGTCGGTTCTCCATCCGCATTTGGCATTTCTCATTAAAGGTTGTCTTGGCATCTCCGATATGCATCCGACTCAATGGACGGGCCTCACAATCAAGAATTGGTGAAGTATGATGACGAACGGAGTAATCCCGAATCGCAGGGCCATCGCCTCCTCTCTCCCTTTGCTAATTTCTTGAGAAATCAGGAATGAGCGCAATGCTTGGACATTTCCCAATAAACACACGCTGCGCTTTGTATTAGTAGAAAAAATCAAGAGGAAAGCCCGCTTGTGCGTTACCACAGGAGCTAAGCGCTTGGGTGAAATCATGTCGGGAGAGTAGCAACCTTGCATGTTGTAACTCCTTCGTGTTTAATAGACTGGAGCAAAGCTTTTGATCCCGTTTAAGGAAAAAAAAAGTTCTTTGTTTTTCATCTGGTGTCAAACGCCCTTTGATCAAAATCCGTGTAGCCTTCGTTTATCCCAGTCAGTCCCATGAATGATTGTGCCACCCACGATGATGTTTATTTTACCACCAGCTTTTACGCGACAAAAAGCATGTAGAGCAGGCTGGGATCAGTCGGATGATTACAGCCACTGAACTGGTTATTATGCAAAGGGAAGTAGTAGACAGTGACTTCATGGTCGATCAGTTCTACTTTCTTTGAGCACATCTTTCCTGTGGACAACTATCCATGAAGTCACAGTCTACTAGTGTGATACTGTAAACTGCGGTATCTTACTTCGTTGGAGACGGTTTACAATATCCCACTGTCCTTTATTTTGAGCGACAGTATATCACGCTATCATGTACTACAAATTGGATTTCAAACTTTGCGGCTTTCACTGGAGAACCAAGTCACATATCGACGACATCTCCCAAATCAGTTCTGCTCCTTTCAATACATGCAGAACCAGTAGGTGATGGAAAACCGCAGCGCCATATCATGGATCAGAGTGACATGAGCATGTGAACGGTAGATAAACAGACTATGCAGAACACAGTGAAAAAATGGGCGCGGACAGAGGAAATGGACACAGACAGCAGTATCTATATGACCTTTATTTGTTTTTCGGTATACACAGTGAAAAAAGATTTAAAAGACATCGAACAATGCCGCCAAATGGACGCAGAAAGGCAGCAGTTTCAAGAATGAAAGGCCTTTATCTGTGATCTCAGTTGTAAAAAACAACATGTGTGACCGCCACCGACTTTCTTAACAACAGCTATTACAACATCAAACTGCTATAGGACGTATGTCGACCACAACCACCAGGGGGCTGCAAGCAGCGACTGCACAAGTGACAATGGGAAGCATGCTGCGAAGCTCCCAGTCATATCGATGGGCAAAACATAAACCGAGGGAAGAGAGTACCCTACGGGCCTCGTGCCCTGGTGAAACATAAGCATCCAGATGACTGGCCATCTGGTATCATACCGCCACCTTTGCTTGTATCGAGAGCCTCCATAAGCTGCACCACCTCGTCCATATCAGGACGCTTATCAGGATTCCCGTCCCAGCATTTACGCATGATATTTGCAAATGGACTTGGACAGCAACGAGGTATGTCTGGGCGCAAATTCTGTACACCAACTAGGAATAGTTATGTTTGCTCTTTGTGTTCCACACAAATCATTACGAGAGAAGGAAAGGAAATAGAATAGCAGGAGTATATCTAGAACACAGGACAAACCTGATGAACAACAGCCGAAGAGACATCAGCAAAACTTAGGTCTGGGTATGGCATGTCACAGCAATAGATTTCCCACAGGCATATGCCAAAACTGTAAACGTCACATTTCCTGTTGTATGGTTTACCATCAAGAACCTGTAAATGCATACAAGAACAGATAACTTTTATCTTAAGTGGGATGTTAATTTGTAGAAGATACAAAATTGAAGGGATCAGTCCAATACATTACCTCTGGGGCCATATAACCAAGTGTGCCTGTCGCACCAGTCATATCCTTCGGATTCTGAGCCTCAACACGAGCAACGCCAAAATCTGCAATCTTAAGGTTTCTCTGTGTATCAAGTAACATGTTTTCAGTTTTCACATCACGGTGTACAATCTTTCTGGAGTGTAGATAGCTCAATCTGCAAATAAAAGTGCCAGGTTATCAATAGTGTATTCAGACAGAAATAATGCATGGTAGTGAATTCAGCTGAAGTGCTTATTACCCTCTGGACAGATCCAATGCAAGCTGAACAACAACTTTGTATGCAAGCTTCCGCCGTCTGTTCTTTATCAAATATTGCTTCAAAGTGCCTCCAGCTAGATATTCTACCACAACACAACACGCTCTGGCCGGCAAGTTGGCACGCGCACCATTGTCATTGGCTGGAACCTTAAGGTCAGTCGTCCCCATAGATGCACCAACAAACTGCAGAAGATATTATGACATGTGTTTAAGTACTTGTCAAGTAGCTCGAGAGTAGTATGGGTGATGTCAGCTACAAATGTTAATCCTGGATAGTAAGCTAATATACATTGAGCTATCAGCGTTACTACAAGAACAACACGTATATCACATGAAGATGGATAACATTTCTGGAAGCTATGTATGATTGGAAATACTCACCCTTGTAACATTAGGATGGCTGAGCTTATGCCAAACAGCAACCTCCTGCTTAAATGATGTTCGCAGAGCGGAAGTTTCGGCTTCTGTGGCAAAACCATCTTCTCCCCAATCCAATAGCTTCACTGCACATAATATGAAGAAACATTAGAATTTCTTCCATGAAACAGTGGTTATATAATGTGTACAACTGTGAACAGAACAATGCCAAGTCCTCAATCTGATTAAGCGGCAAGCACGTTGATAGCACATTTTGAGTAAAAACTGGAGATTTTGATGTTAAAAAATAATGCATTCTGTTGAAAAGAACCCCAATAAGAATTGCATCTAGCTGAAGTATTCAATGGAAGAAGTCTAAACCATCTTGGTGGCAAAACTATGAAATCTAACTGAAGTCCTCAGTGGAACAACAAAGTCTCTTCCATATTGCTCGCAAAACAATGAAACTCGAAAAACACTAAAGTGGGCCAAGAAACGATAAGCTTTGCATGACGTTTATTTTAGTTATTGGAAGAAATTGTTCGACTAAGTTGCTAAATACCCGTATATAAATTTATCTGAACTCATCTATAAAGGGGAGTCCTTAGAAGAAAGCAAGTACAAAATTTGTTGGATTCACAGCAGGTTGACAATTTTATCAAACTATGCTCGTACTTCGTACAAGGCCTAGAAGCCTAACTCTACAATCCGCTTGCTATGTGAACTAATCAGTGCATGGAAGGGCAACGAAATGATCTACAAAATCACCATAGATTACATAATTCATATGCAGCATCTTGGTACTGAAAACAGGATAAACGAATACGGAAGTGCATAAAAACAAACTAGACGTGGCTTTTTAGATGTGTGTAAGCGAGTTTACACATATGGCCAGGCATTTGGGTGAAGCATAGAGAGCTAGCACGAAATTCTCGATTAATTAACAGAACATGTCGAAGGGACTGTCAAGCTGTCAGACATTGCACTTTGCTAAACAACTATATGATTTAAATCGTCCAATTCGAATTGGAACTGGGTTAGATAAGCATGCTACTGAATGTTGTGACAGTTAACACTACTAAGAACCTGTACGCACTGAAAGTTGTAGAGCATAGGAAAGGAGTGACTACAATCAACACAAAATGAACACATATCATTCATCTCATGCTATAGAAACCAAATTCTCATAACAAGAAACTGAATGCCGTGACATATGCGCATCGTGCTATTCGATCTACTGAGATAGATAGATAGATGGATACCTGCAACTTCCTGGCCGTCATAGGTGCCGCGGTAGACCGTCCCGTACGTGCCCTGAGCAATCACGTACCGGATCTCGAGCTTAGCAAGGTCAATCTCCCAGTCCGCCTTGGGTCCCTGGGACTTGAGATCGGCCTTGCCCCATTTCTTGGTGAGCCGCTGCTCCAGCTGGATGTCGAGGCTGGTGAGGTCGATCTTGTCGGCGCGCACGTACGCGTCGGCGCTGCTCCCCATGCTTCCGGACTTCTTCAGCTTGGGTTTCACATCAGGGAAGTCGCTGGTGCTCGATGCCATCTCTCTCTCCCCGAAGGCGAAAGACGATATTTTTTTTCCTTCGTCTTGAAGAACTAGACCGCAAGTCCAACAACCACGAGTTGCTTATCGGAGACGCGAAACTGGTGCGCCGCAGAGCATCTTTGGGAGTTGGGATGGGATGGGGCACCTGAACCAAGAACTGCCTCCTTGACAAAAGTAGAGGGTACCTGGCTCGGGAGGACGCTGATCCGGCCGGAGCTCACCGCGCAGGCTGCCGGACAAGGAGGATGGTGCAGATCCGGTGGAAACTAAAGCAGAGAGCGCCGGGTGGGGCGAATGGAAAGAAACAAGTTTGACCAGGCTGGAGGGAGGAAGCTCGCCGGAAAGAAGGCCCGTCCAAGCCGTCAAATCGGACCGACCAGAGCCGTCCGAAATCCGCGACGGGCGGCGCCTCTGGCTCAGCTACAAGGATGGAACCCTCCGATCGGACCGAGGCGGCGATACCATCGGCGGCTCGCTAGCTCTCGGTCCTCGCTCGCGGGTGTTGACTGTTGACGAACGAAGCTAAGCGATGGCCAGCGAGCGGGTGGGGGAAGCTGGCTGAGATTTGTTTATTCGCGCTGTGGCCACCGGCTCTGCTGATGAGCTTCGGCTTGTCCGCTCCCTCGCCTTGGACTTCCGTCGCTTGCGTTGGAAGTGAGCACACAGCGGTTGTACAAGTCCAAAGTAGAATGTTCCGGTCTGGCCAGTGGCCACACGTATTAGGCCGGCGCCATTTCAATTCTCCACACTAGTCATCAACCCAGGCATCCGCCTGGGCTAGGACATAAAAAATTAAATATAATGAAAATTATAGTGCATATATACATGCATTTGATTTAGCTTATATATGGAAACATGTTTGCAAACGCAAAATTCTGTAAGAGGGATTTTTGTAATCTGACATGTCCTTATTTTTTTCACTTATTTGGTGTACCGAAAATTCAAAAAAGTTCTTAACTTATTAATGTACACAATTTTGTGGACCCATAAAATTTTAATTTGATATTTTTGGCCTTTTGAGAGAAAAATAATGTAAATTTGGTTAATTGTACAATCCTACAAATTTTCTCCCACTTTGTGTTTCTATTTGTTTTTTCATACAACCTCTTTTTCAAAATTCATTATTTTTTGAAATTATATAAGGTTTTGCTACACTCTTATTTTACCTATATTATTAATAATTATATACCACAAAATAATGTCCAAATAGTGAGCTCAGCCACAACTTTCTGGGAATAGATGATTTGAAATTTACGTTTTTTATTGAATAATTATCTCTTAGAGAATATATTTTATGATCCATATTTTTGGATATTTTTATATGTGTAAGAAATATATACCTAGAAAGTATGATACGAATTCATGCTCTAAGAAATTGTTGAATTCCCCATTCGCATAGCAGCCGAAGTAGTATATTAATAAGAAAGCAAAGAAAAATCTTATACTACACGCATGAAAAAAATAATTCTACCGGCTTCTTTATCATGTACTTGTGGAGATATAGACTAAACCTACGTGACACACCGGCTCCTTTGCACGTGATTGAATGGTTTATTAGACGTAGTACAAAACTTGGACACCTAGAACATACCAGCTGACTACGGATTAGATTGGTTAGGTGTCGTAAAAACCATGGATTCTTGGGCATGTGGGCTAACCGATTTAAAATCTCAGCTGTTAATATTTTGCTTCACAAACAATCTACGGATTAAACAAACGTGCCTGCGTAACCTTGTAAACAAACGTGACTACGTAATTGTAGACGTGACATTGTAAATTATAACTTTTTGACTAATCCTAGCCGTAAATTTCAGATCTAACTGTCTTAATTATTCTGATGATGTGGATTAACGTGGTGTCTTGTATGGTGCCTCCAATTAGTAAATATAAGATGGATGGTTTAATCTAGACTGTTTCAAAAAGGTTTATATATACATGGTTGGGAATTAGCATATTGTTTGTAAAAGTTGTTATATTCCCATGGTATATACTCATGTATGTATCATTGCTCTCTGCCTAGTAGCTTGCGTGCTCGATAGGGCCGTAAACAAGCAAATCCGAGTATGGCACCTGAGCAAAGCCGATCAATTTGAGGTTGAGTGGTTAGGAGGGTGGTTGTACCCCAAGCCCAATAGAGTTCAAACCCCAAGTTTAACATCTGTGTGTCTCATAATGACGGAATATTCATTTAGTGGGAGGCGACGTTTCCGTCGACAGCGAGACGCATGTGGTGACTTCGTCAATTTCAAGATCCAATCCGCCGGCTCAGTCTTCCGAATATGCTCATAGGGGTAGGGTGTGTGTGTGCGCGTTCATAGGGGTGAGTGTATGCACGTGTATGTGAGCGTCTATGTTTGTACTATGTTTCTAAAAAAAAGCCGATCAAGGCCACCTTCCAAGTACTTTACGTTTATGGGTGTAAACGAATCGAATCGGATCGGATTTTGCTCATACAATATATTTTACAGATTCGAATTAGAGCGGATATTCATTGGTTTCGGGTTCGGATGCGGATATAACGGACTGTGGATTTGAATCAAAAAAAGGGCCAAACTCGGACTGAAAAAATCAGATATATACTCTCATCGGTACATAGTTATAGTTCTTACAAATATTGAGAGAGATTTAAACATGATTCGTTAAATTTAGAAAAAAAGAGACACCATACACTAAAGTTCAAGCATTGGTGTAAATTTAGAGCTAAACATGCTCGCCAAATAAATTTGGTAATTTAATAATTACTAACCTTATAAAATTATTCTTGACTTTTGACATAAACAGATTATTCGATCTAAAATCTCTCGATTATCCTAATTAAATTTCGAATAATCCATATCTGCATGCTATTTGCTATACTGTATCTGAAGCATCACTTCGAATCGGATATCCTTATCCATTGGATTCATTAAAACTAAATATGGATACCGGATTTGACGACAGTTTTGGTGCATGCATTATCATATCCATTTACACCCCTATATAGCTTAATATATATCTCAATTTACAGGTGCGGTTCTATAATACTTTTAGATAATATATTGTACTCTTACAACACGACTGTGAAGATAGTTGGTCGGTTGGTTGGTGGACACTAAAAGTCTGAGTTACTTTGTAAGCCCAAACCGCATAGATATATATATCTAGCACCACATGAAAGAATCATCACCTAGACAGACAAAAATCATGTATTCATTTCTAAAGAACTGCTTGGTATAGGAAGATAGCATGAAGAAGTGTCAGATTACACTCGGTGGTTTGGTTGCTAGAATCACTACGAATGGGATGCACCGGGAGTATTTGGTCCGGGCACAGATGAATTTGGTGCTCCTCTAGATTTTTTGCATTCGCGTTGCTTCTATGAAATTGGAGCAGACCTTAACAACATCGTTGTTGAGCCCAACTCTCATGAGGGCACCTTCCTAATCTTTGGATTAAAAAAGTTGCCAGGATTCCAGCAGTATGCTGAGTTAACGTGTGTGTAGTTCGGCTGTCAGTGAGTTTCTTAGCCAACAAACATTGTTTGATCGACTCCGGTGGTCTATAAGCTTCAAATGGGACACGTAAATAGATCTTGGGGGATCAGGTTCAAAAGAGCAAGTGGGTTATCTTACTGTATTGTATCTCGGCACGCTGTCATAAAAGATACTGTCGGGGGAAGACCCCGGGTATGGCAAAGAACTGGAAACAGTTGGCTCGAGGCCGGCTGGCCCGCGGCAAAGGCCGGCTGCTGCCTTGCGAGCCGGCTAACCCCAGCCCCACACCGGCTAGGCCATAGCCATCTGCGTTGTGGCTAGGCCGGCTTCTACACGCCATGTCCGGCTTGGTCTGCCTCTCCCTGACCGGCTCCCGGCTGGTGAGCCTTGCAGGAGAAGAAACTGGAAAGGCGATCCGGGTGCAGAAGTCCACGCTGATCTCACCTCTCGTAAAGTAAGGGGCACTGTGGAGCAACAGTGCCCCGTGCCTGACAAGTTATCATGGCCTAGGCTGCGCCGTACGGCTACAGGCTACCGGTTCCGACAGGGACAACTCCCCCACGTCGCTTGGCACGTCCTGTCGCCGCTGACCTCGGTAGAAGGACGGACAAGCCTCAACGGTTGGTGACGCAGGCGCCTCGGGAAGGAGCGGAAAAGCCGGAGCCAGCGAAGCCGGCCAGTAGGTCATAGGGACTTTTATGTAAAGTGCCAGCGTCTATATAAGCTGCAGTACCCCTCCTACGCGGGGGACGATCGATTACTTCTCAGTTCTAGTCTTAGCACCGCTCGGGGAGAGAGAGCTTCGTCTACCTCTGGCCTCCCCTCGCAGCCGGATACAGCTCAAGGAGCACCATTGTATTGTGATATTGCATATACACTCTAGAATAGGAGTAGAGGTGTTACCTCCACGGGAGGGCCTCGAACCTGGGTATGTCGCCGTGTCGCTCGTGCCCATACCCGCATCCGGATACCACCGTAGACCATATCAGGAACCACTCTCTTTAGCCACCCTATGGCATATGCCGTGACGATACCACGACATTTGGCGCCCACCGTGGGGCCTTCAGCGTATGCGGCCGGTGTCTTCATCCGGACGGGCCTCACCATCATCAGCGGCGAGCGAGTCGCTTCACGCATGATCTGGAGATTCGGCTCCCTCGACTGCGTCAGTGACAACGTTGGCTGCTTCGCCGACATGCCCTTCCCTGCCGGCGGCAGCGTCATCTCCTTCGGCGGACACGACGTCTACGTCACCACCGTCGCACCGCCGCGCTACCCGCGGCAGGTGCTGCGCTGCGCAAGCCCTCCTCCCGGAGCCGGCGCCAGCGGCAGCCTCGCCAACCCCTGCGTCGTGCAGGAGGTCATGACCACTACAGAGGAAAACGTGGATAAAACCGCGCGGACCCGCGGCCCCGCCTTGGAGCGCACCGGCGCAGACGGCGCATCCGGCTCGGGCCCAGAGGAGCCCCAGCCGTCGTCCCGGCTAGACGAAGTCCGGGCAAAGCTGAGCTCCCCGCTCACAGCCGGCGGAGACCCCACCACCATTGAGGCGGACCTGGAGGCGCACCGCCAACTCCTCCTCACGCAGGCTGAAGAGCTGGCCGCTGCCAAGCGGCAGCTGGAAATCACCCGGCGCGTGTACAACCGCGCCCACGGCTTCACGCCAGGCGGCGACAACCCAAGCCGAGCCGGCCAGATTCACCGGAGGGGAGGCGGCCTCGGCGCCGAGATCGACCGCGATGGCGCGGAAGCGCCGGCTCCGTCCGCGGAGCTGCCGTTCTACAACACCCCCGACAAGAACATGCACGCGGCTGAGGCCGCCGTAGAAGAGCTAAGCCGCCTTGAAGGCGAAGAGTTACGCCGCTAGACGAGGCGGGTGACTGAGCTGCTTCACGCCGCCACCGAGCAGGCGAAGAACCCCAGGTACGCCAATGCTCCCAGAGCTTCTCATGCCCGTGGTGCCGCAGGCAATGACAGGGACGTCCCCAGGGCCACGGCCGAGTCCTCCTCCCCAGCACCAAATCGACACCGGGACTCGCGGGCCACCCACGCAAGTTCCAGTCAGACAAGCCGGCTGGGAAGCGGCAACAGCGGCCGCAGCCGGCCTCCACTAAGCCGGAACCAGGAGCAAGACTCCGAGCAGCCGGCGCAGAGACGCCCGCACCGGCCAGCCTCAGAAGCAAGCGGCCCACGCCAGCCGGCACACTCCCGGTTGGGCCCGCGCGTCGAGCCGGTAGACGCCAGAGACCGCCTCGACCGGCTCGTAGAATCCCGCATCGCGGAGGAAGAGGGGTCAGCCGGCCCAAAGTGCTTCGGTCCACGGATCCTGAACGAGCCCATGATCGACGGATTCCAACTCCCGCGCGACACCCCCAAGTACGACGGCACCGCCAAGCCGGAGGACTGGCTGCTGGATTACTACACCGCAGTCGGCATTGCCAAGGGCAACAAGCGTTGGGTTGTGCGCTACTCCCCCCTAATGCTAGTCGGCTCCGCCCGCACTTGGCTCAACAACCTTCCAGCCGGCAGCATCAACGGCTGGCTGGACTTCGAAGACGCCTTCGTCCGCAACTTCACTGGCACCTACCACTGGCCGGGTCGCCCCCAGCAGCTGGAGATGTGCAAGCAGGGCCCGGACGAGATGGATCGCGCGTACCTGACGCGCTGGTGCGAAATGCGCAGCTCCTGCGAGGGCGTGCACGAGATCCAAGCCATCAGCTTCTTCATGGGCGGCTGCCGGCCTAACACCATGTTGTGGCACAAGCTGCGCCGCAGCGACCACAAGACCATGTTGGCCCTAATTACCATCGCCGACAAGTACGCGCTGGCTGAAGAAGCCGGCAAAGCTCCGGCTGACGTTTCGCCGGCTCCATCGAGGCGCGACCACCACAAGGCGGCCGAGAACAAGCCGGCTGAGGGAGCCTCCCATGGCAGCCGGCGGGACAACTACCGCGGCAAGCGGCACAGCGACCAGCCGGATCGCCGGTACGGCTCCGCCCATGTGGCAGCCGTGTCGGACCACGCGGCGGCTGGCGGCAGCTGGCGCCAGAAGGAGGACCGGCCCTGGAAGCCGAAGTTCACCTTTGAGCAGATGCTCGATGTGCCGTGCAAGTACCACAGCGGCAAGAACCCCTCCAACCACACCACCCGCGAGTGCCACTTCACCAAGCGGCTGACAAGCGGCGATCCGCTTCCGCCTCCACCCCCGCCTCCACCAGCCGGCAGGCCAGGTGGCCAAGCCGGTGCAGAAATCGCCAACCTCGAGCACCACGAGGCTAACCAAGTGCACCATGGCCGGTACCTGGCGGAGGATGCCACGTACATCATCTTCACCACCGAGCGCGAGGACAAGACGAGCCAGCAGCGCCGTTCCCTCGAGGTAAACGCGGTCATGCCGCCGGTCCCCCAGTACCTAAACTGGTCAGAGCTGGCCATCACGTTTAATCGCCGTGACACACCGGCTGTCATGCCGAAGCCGGGGAGCTACGCCATGGTGCTGGACCCAACCATCGGCACAAGCCGGCGCAGCGTGCGCTTCTCGCGCGTCTACATCGACGGGGGCAGCAGCATCAACATCCTCTACCGCGACACCGCCCGCAAGCTGGGCATCCAGGAGGCTGAGCTACGCCCCACCCCCACCGTCTTCCATGGCATCGTGCCAGGCCACTCCTGCCAGCCGATCGGCCGGATCACGCTGGAGGTCATGTTCGGCAAGCCGGACCACTTTCGCACCGAGAAGGTCGAGTTCGAGGTGGTGGACCTAGTCAGCCCCTATCACGCGCTCCTAGGCCGGCCGGCTCTGACCAAGTTCATGGCGGTGCCCCACTATGTGTACCTGAAGATGAAGCTGCCGGGCCGAAAAGGGGTCATTACCGTAGCCGGCGACTACTGCCGCTCCATGGAGTGTGCCACACAGAGCTCCAAGATGGCTCAGACGCTGGTCATCGCTGCCGAGAAGCAGCTCATCCACGACGCCGTCGCCATGGCCAAAGCCGCGCAGGCGGATATGCTGGCTGTAGGCAACCCGGCTGGGACGACTCACTTCCAGCCAGCCAACGACACCAAGAAGATCCTGCTGGACCCGGCGCAGCCGGACAAGTTCTTCACCATCGGTGCCGGCTTGAGCAGCAAATAGGAAAGCGAGCTCACCAGCTTCCTCCGTGAGAATCGGGACATCTTCGCTTGGTCTCCACGGGACATACCGGGTGTGCCGAGGGAGTTGGCTGAGCACCACCTCCACGTCAGGCCAGAGGCCAAGCCGGTGAAGCAACCCCTTCGCTGCTTCGCCGAAGAAAGAAGGAAGGCCAGCGGTGAAGAAATCGCCCGGCTTCTCGCAGCCGACTTCATCATGGAAGTGCTGCATCCGGACTGGTTGGTGAACCCAGTCCTGGTTTTGAAGAAGAACGGCTCCTGGCGCATGTGTATCGACTACACCAGCCTAAACAAGGCGTGCCCGAAGGACCCCTTCCCCCTACCGCGCATAGATCAAGTCATAGATTCGACTACCGGCTGTGAACTGTTGTCTTTCTTAGACGCCTACTCAGGCTACCACCAGATTCCTTTGAATCCGGCTGATCAAATAAAGACTTCGTTCATTACCCCGTATGGGGCTTATTGCTATACGACTATGCCATTCGGCTTGAAAAATGCAGGCGCCACCTACCAAAGGTGCATGCAGAAATGCTTACAAGTGGGAATCGGCAGAAATGTTCACGAATACGTGGATGATGTCGTTGTGAAAACCAAGGAGAAGCGTACCCTCCTTGATGACCTGAGAGAGACCTTCACCAATCTGAGAAGATTCCGGATGAAGCTCAACCCGGCCAAGTGCAACTTCGGCGTGCCAGCCGGCCAACTCCTTGGCTACATCGTCTTTCAACGAGGAATCGAAGCCAACCCAGAGAAGATCAGTGCCCTGGAGAAGATGGAACTGCTGCAGTGCCTCAAGGACGTCCAGAAGTTCACTGGTTGCCTGGCCTCCTTAAGCGGCTTCGTCAGCCGGCTGGGGGAGAAGGCACTGCCCCTGTACCAACTGCTCAAGAAGTCGGACAATTTCGTCTGGACGCCGCAGGCGGAGGAAGCCTTGCGCGACCTGGAGTGTGTGCTGTCAACCGCACCCATCCTAGCATTGCCGGCTTCAGCGGAGCCGATGCTCCTGTACATCATGGCCACCAATCGAGTGGTCAGCGTTGTCCTGGTGGTGGAACGTAAGGAAGAGGGCAAGGAGCGGGCGAGTCAGCGCCCAGTTTACTACCTCAGCGAGGTGCTCTCCCAGTCCAAGCAAAACTACCCCCACTACCAGAAGGTCACCTATGGCGTGTACATGGCGGCCAAGAAGCTCAAGCACTATTTCCAAGAGCATTCCATCAAGGTGGTGGCCACAGCGCCCTTGGCGGAAATCATTGGTAGCAAGGACGCCAATGGCCGGGTTGCCAAGTGGGCCCTGGAGCTGGCGGCCCATTCCATCCTCTACGAGCCAAGAACTGCCATCAGGTCGCAGATCCTAGCCGACTTCTTCGTCGACAGGGCCAAAATGCAATACTTGCCGCCTGTGCCGGATTCCACACATTGGAAAATGCACTTCGACGGCTCCAAGATGCGCAACGGCTTGGGAGCCGGCATAGTCATCACTTCCCCAAAGGGAGACCGGCTGGACTACGTCCTGCAAATCCACTTCGCTGCATCCAATAATGTGGCGGAGTACGAAGCGCTCATCCATGGGCTCAAGCTGGCCAAGGAGATTGGCGTGCGTCGCATTCTTTGCTTCGGCGAGTCCGACTTGGTTGTACAGCAAGCATCCGGCGACTGGGACGCGAAGGATGCCAACATGGCGTCATACCTCTTCCATGTCCAACAGCTATCCGGCTTCTTCGACGGCTGCGAATTCCACCATGTGCCACGAGCAAACAACGAGGCGGCTGACGCCCTATCCAAGATAGGTTCAACCCGGCAAGCAATCCCACCAGGTTTTGCATTACAGCATTTGCGGAAGCCGTCCATCATACCGTCACCGGACTATGATTCCATATTCGTGCCGGCTGACCCGGGGGCTTCTCAGTCAAACCCGGGTGACAAGGTATCAACTTGTCAATGCCTACGGATTGTAGACTAGGGTTTAGTTGGATGTAGAGGGCAAGTAGATCTCGAAGGTTTCAGCCGAAAAGTACTCGACGAATATGAAAACTAGGGTTTGAGA
>NC_061510.1:267648636-267694269 GCF_022539505.1 Lolium rigidum | reverse complement strand
AAAACACAAAAATTAGTTGCTAGCTTTACTTATTTGTCGTCTTGTTTGCTATATCAAAAACACAAAAAAATTAGTTTACTTGCATTTACTTTATCTAGTTTGCTTTATTTACTACTCACAAATAGCAACCCTCGAAGCATACTAAGTTGTGTGACTCACTTAGCACAAATAATAATGATTTCCTATGCACACCTATTGCTCCACTGCCACTACGACAGAATTCTTGAAATTAAACCTGCTTTACTTAATCTTGTCATGCGAGAGCAATTTTCCGGGGTGTTAGTTCTCGAATGATGCCGCCAGCCTCATCTCAATAATTTGTTGAACTATGTGAGATGCAAAAAGTATAAAGATGAAGATAGGACATTATAAAAATTGAAATTGTTCCCTTTCTCATTAAGAGGAAGAGCTAAAGATTGGTTGCTATCTCCTCGCCAAGAATAGTATTGATTATGCTAGCTTTTGGTACCGCGGGTACGATGGCGTGTAACTCACACGTTCGTTGGGAACCCCAAGAGGAAGGTATGATGCGCACAGCAGCAAGTTTTCCCTCGTAAAGAAACCAAGGTTTATCGAACCAGGAGGAGCCAAGAAGCACGTTGAAGGTTGATGGCGGCGGGATGTAGTGCGGCGCAACACCGCAGATTCCGGCGCCAACGTGGAACCCGCACAACACAACCAAAGTACTTTGCCCCAACGAAACAGAGGAGGTTGTCAATCTCACCGGCTTGCCGTAACAAAGGATTAACCGTATTGTGTGGAAGATGATTGTTTGCAAGAAAACAGAGAAACAAGTATTGCAAGTAGATTGTATGCGATGTAAAGAATAGGACCGGGGTCCACAATTCACTAGAGGTGTCTCTCCCATAAGATAAAAGCATGTTGGGTGAACAAATTACAGTCGGGCAATTGACAAATAGAGAGGGCATAACAATGCACATACATGTCATGATAAATATAGTGAGATTTAATTGGGCATTACGACAAAGTACATAGACCGCTATCCAAGCATGCATCTATGCCTAAAAAGTCCACCTTCAGTGTTATCATCCGAACCCCTTCCAAGCATTAAGTTGCAAAACAACGTACAATTGCATTAAGTATGGTGCGTAATGTAATCAATAACTACATCCTCGGACATAGCATCAATGTTTTATCCCTAGTGGCAACAAAGACATCCATAACCTTAGGGGTTTCTCGTCACTCCCCGCATTCACTGAGACATGAACCCACTATCGAGCATAAATACTCCCTCTTGGAGTTAATAGCGAAAACTTGGCCGAGCCTCTACTAATAACGGAGAGCATGCAAGATCTTAAACAACACATAGGTAATAACTTGATAATTAACATAACATAGTATTCTCTATCCATCGGATCCCGACAAACACAACATATAGCATTACAGTATAGATGATCTTGATCATGTTAGGCAGCTCACAAGATCCAACAATGAGGCACAATGAGGAGAAGACAACCATCTAGCTACCGCTATGGACCCATAGTCCAGGGGTGAACTACTCACTCATCACTCCGGAGGCGACCATGGCGGTGAAGAGTCCTCCGGGAGATGAATCCCCTCTCCGGCAGGTGCCGGAGGAGATCTCCGTAATCCCCCGAGATGGGATTGGCGGCGGCGGTGTCTCGCAAGGTTTTCCGTATCGTGGCTCTCGTACCGGGGGTTTCGCGACGGAGGCTATTTGTAGGCGGAAGGGCAGGTAAAGAGGCGGCACGAGGGGCCCACACCATAGGTCGGCGCGGCCGTGGCCTCGGGCCGCGCCGCCCTGGTGTTACGCCACCTCGTGGCCCCACTTCGACTCTCCTTCGGTCTTCCGGAAGCTTCGTGGCAAAATAGGACCCCGGGCGTTGATTTCGTCCAATTCCGAGAATATTTCGTTACTAGGATTTCTGAAACCAAAAACAGCAGTAAAACAAAGAATCGGCTCTTCGGCATCTTGTTAATATGTTAGTGCCGTAAAATGCATAAATACGACATATAAGTGTGTATAAAACATGTAGATATCATCAATAATGTAGCATGGAACATAAGAAATTATCGATACGTCGGAGACGTATCAGCATCCCCAAGCTTAGTTCTCGCTCGTCCCGAAGCGGTAAAACGATAACAAAGATAATTTCTGAAGTGACATGCCATCATAACCTTGATCATACTATTTGTAAACATATGTAATGAATGCAGCGATCAAAACAATGGTAATAACATGAGTAAACAAGTGAATCATAAAGCAAAGACTTTTCATGAATAGTACTTCAAGACAAGCATCAATAAGTCTTGCATAAGAGTTAACTCATAAAGCAATAAATCAAAGTAAAGGTATTGAAGCAACACAAAGGAAGATTAAGTTTCAGCGGTTGCTTTCAACTTGTAACATATATATCTCATGGATATTTGTCAACATAGAGTAGTATAATAAGTGCAATATGCAAGTATGTAGGAATCAATGCACAGTTCACACAAGTGTTTGCTTCTTGAGGTGGAGAGAAATAGGTGAACTGACTCAACATAAAAGTAAAAAGAATGGTCCTTCAAAGAGGAAAGCATCGATTGCTATATTTGTGCTAGAGCTTTTATTTTGAAAACATGAAACAATTTTGTCAACGGTAGTAATAAAGCATATGAGTTATGTAAATTATATCTTACAAGTTGCAAGCCTCATGCATAGTATACTAATAGTGCCCGCACCTTGTCCTAATTAGCTTGGACTATCGGATCATCACAATACACATGTTTTAACCAAGTGTCACAATGGGGTACCTCCATGCCGCCTGTACAAAGGTCTAAGGAGAAAGCTCGCATTTTGGATTTCTCGCTTTTGATTATTCTCAACTTAGACATCCATACCGGGACAACATGGACAAACAGATAATGGACTCCTCTTTAATGCATAAGCATGTAGCAACAATTATTATTCTCATATGAGATTGAGGATACATGTCCAAAACTGAAACTTCCACCATGAATCATGGCTTTAGTTAGCGGCCCAATGTTCTTCTCTAACAATATGCATGCTCCAACCATTAAGGTGGTAAATCTCTCTTACTTCGTACAAGACGGACATGCATAGCAACTCACATGATATTCAACAAAGAATAGTTGATGGCGTCCCCGTAAACATGGTTATCGCACAACAAGCAACTTAATAAAAGATAAAGTGCATAAGTACATATTCAATACCACAATAGTTTTTAAGCTATTTGTCCCATGAGCTATATATTGTAAAGGCGAATGATGGAATTTTAAAGGTAGCACTCAAACAATTTACTTTGGAATGGCGAAGAAATACCATGTAGTAGGTAGGTATGGTGGACACAAATGGCATAGTGGTTGGCTCAAGGATTTTGGATGCATGAGAAGTATTCCCTCTCGATACAAGGTTTAGGCTAGCAAGGTTATTTGAAACAAACACAAGGATGAACGGTGCAGCAAAACTCACATAAAAGACATATTGTAAACATTATAAGACTCTACACCGTCTTCCTTGTTGTTCAAAACTCAATACTAGATATTATCTAGACTTTAGAGAAACCAAATATGCAAACCAAATTAGCAAGCTCTAAGTGTTTCTTCATTAATGGGTGCAAAGTATATGATGCAAGAGCTTAAACATGAGCACAACAATTGCCAAGTATCAAATTATCCAAGACATTTAAGAATTACTACATGTAGCATTTTCCAATTCCAACCATATAACAATTTAACGAAGAAGAAACTTCGCCATGAATACTATGAGTAAAGCCTAAGGACATACTTGTCCATATGCTACAACGGAGCGTGTCTCTCTCCCATACGATGAATGCTAGGATCCATTTTATTCAAACAAAACAAAAACAAAAACAAACCGACGCTCCAAGCAAAGCACATAAGATGTGACGGAATAAAAATATAGTTTCAGGGGAGGAACCTGATAATGTTGTCGATGAAGAAGGGGATGCCTTGGGCATCCCCAAGCTTAGATGCTTGAGTCTTCTTAGAATATGCAGGGTGAACCACCGGGGCATCCCCAAGATTAGAGCTTTCACTCTCCTTGATCATATTGCATCATACTCCTCTCTTGATCCTTGAAAACTTCCTCCACACCAAACTCGAAACAACTCATTAGAGGGTTAGTGCACAATAAAAATTAACATGTTCAGAGGTGACACAATCATTCTTAACACTTCTGGACATTGCATAAAGCTACTGGACATTAATGGATCAAAGAAATTCATCCAACATAGCAAAAGAGGCAATGCGAAATAAAAGGCAGAATCTGTCAAAACGAAACAGTTCGTAAAGACGAATTTTAAAATGGCACCAGACTTGCTCAAATGAAAATTCCCAAATTGAATGAAAGTTGCGTACATATCTGAGGATCACTCACGTAAATTGGCTTAATATTCTGAGTTACCTACAGAGAATTAGACCCAGATTCGTGACAGCAAAGAAATCTGTTTCTGCGCAGTAATCCAAATCTAGTATGAACCTTACTATCAAAGACTTTACTTGGCACAACAAAACATAAAACTAAGATAAGGAGAGGTTGCTACAGTAGTAAACAACTTCCAAGACTCAAATATAAAACAAAAATACTGTAGTAAAAACATGGGTTGTCTCCCATAAGCGCTTTTCTTAACGCCTTTCAGCCTAGGCGCAGTAAAGTGTATATCAAGTGTTATCAAGAGATGATGAATCTTCAGCGGGGTTTGGAGTTTTCTCAACCATGCATAGTATATTGGATACATAAGTTTCAGCGGCTCCCTTTTCATTAGTCTTGGGCTTGCTACTCTCATCAAACAAATTTTCAGGAACAAGCCAAGCATAGTTATTTTCTAGCGCTTCATTCATCGCTAGGAGCTTACATGGTATCGGCGCTTTGATCTCCCCACCGTCATTAATATTATTAGTATACCTTATTCTCTCCATGTCCATCTTTTCAAGGATACTAGCAAAATTGGTATAAGAACCAAGCATCTTATATTTACTAAAGACCTTTCTAGCTTCTCTTGCTAAACCACCAAATTCTCTAAGAAGGGTTTCTAAAACAAAATCTTTCTTTTCCCCTTCTTCCATATCACCGAGTGTAAGAAACATGTGTTGGATTATAGGATTGAGATTAACAAATTTAGTTTCCAACATGCGAACTAAAGCAAGACAGCAGCAATTTCATAAGTAGGAGCAAGTTCTACCAAGTGTCTATCTTCAAAATCTTCAACGGTACTAACATGATTGAAAAATTCTTCTATATTGTTTCTCCCAACTATAGACCCACGTCCTACCGGTATGTCTTTTGTGGTAAAATTAAAAGGAAACATGATGAATCAAGTAAAGTAAATGCAAGTAACTAATTTTTTTTGTGTTTTTGATATAGAGTGCAAGACAGTAAATAAAGTAAAGCTAGCAACTAATTTTTTTGTGTTTTTAATATAATGCAGCAAACAAAGTAGTAAATAAAATAAAGCAAGACAAAAACAAAGTAAAGAGATTGGGAAGTGGAGACTCCCCTTGCAGCGTGTCTTGATCTCCCCGGCAACGGCGCCAGAAATTTAGCTTGATGGCGTGTAACTCACACGTTCGTTGGGAACCCCAAGAGGAAGGTATGATGCGCACAGCAGCAAGTTTTCCCTCGAAAGAAACCAAGGTTTATCGAACCAGGAGGAGCCAAGAAGCACGTTGAAGGTTGATGGCGGCGGGATGTAGTGCGGCGCAACACCGTAGATTCCGCGCCAACGTGGAACCCGCACAACACAACCAAAGTACTTTGCCCCAACGAAACAGCTGAGGTTATCAATCTCACCGGCTTGCCGTAACAAAGGATTAACCGTATTGTGTGGAAGATGATTGTTTGCAAGAAAACAGAAAAACAAGTATTGCAAGTAGATTGTATGCGATGTAAAGAATAGGACCGGGGTCCACAGCTCACTAGAGGTGTCTCTCCCATAAGATAAAAGCATGTTGGGTGAACAAATTACAGTCGGGCAATTGACAAATAGAGAGGGCATAACAATGCACATACATGTCATGATAAATATAGTGAGATTTAATTGGGCATTACGACAAAGTACATAGACCGCTATCCAAGCATGCATCTATGCCTAAAAAGTCCACCTTCAGGTTATCATCCGAACCCCTTCCAAGTATTAAGTTGCAAAACAACAGACAATTGCATTAAGTATGGTGCGTAATGTAATCAATAACTACATCCTCGGACATAGCATCAATGTTTTATCCCTAGTGGCAACAAGACATCCATAACCTTAGGGGTTTCGTCACTCCCCTGCATTCACGGAGACATGAACCCACTATCGAGCATAAATACTCCCTCTTGGAGTTAATAGCGAAAACTTGGCCGCAGCCTCTACTAATAACGGAGAGCATGCAAGATCTTAAACAACACATAGGTAATAACTTGATAATTAACATAACATAGTATTCTCTATCCATCGGATCCCGACAAACACAACATATAGCATTACGGATAGATGATCTTGATCATGTTAGGCAGCTCACAAGATCCAACAATGAGGCACAATGAGGAGAAGACAACCATCTAGCTACCGCTATGGACCCATAGTCCAGGGGTGAACTACTCACTCATCACTCCGGAGGCGACCATGGCGGTGAAGAGTCCTCCGGGAGATGAATCCCCTCCCGGCAGGGTGCCGGAGGAGATCTCCGTAATCCCCCGAGATGGGATTGGCGGCGGCGGCGTCTCGCAAGGTTTTCCGTATCGTGGCTCTCGGTACCGGGGGTTTCGCGACGGAGGCTATTTGTAGGCGGAAGGGCAGGTAAAGAGGCGGCACGAGGGGCCCACACCATAGGTCGGCGCGGCCGGGGCCCGGGCCGCGCCGCCCGGTGTTACGCCACCTCGTGGCCCCACTTCAACTCTCCTTCGGTCTTCTGGAAGCTTCGTGGCAAAATAGGACCCTGGGCATTGATTTCGTCCAATTCCGAGAATATTTCGTTACTAGGATTTCTGAAACCAAAAACAGCAGAAAACAACAACTGGCTCTTCGGCATCTTGTTAATATGTTAGTGCCGGAAAATGCATAAATACGACATATAATGTGTATAAAACATGTAGATATCATCAATAATGTAGCATGGAACATAAGAAATTATCGATACGTCGGAGACGTATCAGGTACCTCTGTTTTGAAGGCGATAATACTTCGCTGATGAAATATACTGGCCTCTGCACTCCATGGAGTTTTCCTTCTTCTTCTCTTTCGACAACTAGTGCCGTGCTGACCACCTGAGGTGTGGCCGCAATATATAACAGGAGCGGTTCTTTCTCTTTTGGCGCCACTAGAATTGGTGGTGTCGAAATTTTCCGTTTGAGATCCTCGAAGGCCCTATCTGCCTCTTCGTTCCACTGGAACTTCTCTCCTTGTTTGATTAGGGCGTAGAATGGTAGCGTCTTTTCTCCCAGCCTGGCAATGAATCTGCTTAAAGCTGCGACTCGCCCAGTTAACTGCTGTATTTCCTTCAACTTTGTTGGGTTCCTCATTGTTACGATAGCTTGGATTTTTTCAGGATTTGCTTCAATCCCTCTTGCTGAGACTAGGAACCCGAGAAGTTCTCCTCGTAGGACGCCGAAAGAACATTTCGTCGGATTCAACTTGAGACAAAATTTGTCGAGGTTGTCGAAAGTTTCTTTCAAGTCCTCGATTAGTGTTGCTCCCTTTTTTGATGTGATGACGACGTCGTCGATGTACACTTGTACATTTTTCCCAATCTGTGTTGCTAGGCACTTCTGCATCATCCGTTGATATGTTGCTCCCGCGTTTTTCAACCCGAAGGGCATTGTTTTGTAACAAAATACGCCGTACGGTGTGATGAACGCTGTTTTAGCTTCATCGTCTTCTTTTAATTTGATCTGATTGTAACCAGAATATGCATCCAAGAAGGAAAGACGTTCACATCCTGCCGTGGAGTCGATAATCTGATCGATCCTTGGGAGGGGAAAGTGATCCTTTGGAAAATGTTTATTGAGGCACGTAAAGTCGACACACATGCGAAGGACTTTCGTGTTTTTCTTCGGCACCATTATCGGGTTAGCTACCCAAGTGGCCTCGGTAGATATCTCTTTGATGAAACCAGCTTCTCTAAGTCGATCAATTTCGACAAAGCATGGCTTTGCGGTTTGGTTCCGAAAAACGCCGCAAAGGTTGCTTGATTGGTCTCGCAATAGGATCCAAGTTTAGGTGGTGCTCGGCAAGTTCCCTGGGTACTCCTGGCATGTCAGCTGGACACCATGCGAAGATTTTCCAGTGCTCACGGAGGAACTCGACGAGCGCGCTTTCCTATGCGAGGTCCATGTTTGTTGCGATGGACGTCGTTTTCTTCGGATCCGTCGGGTGAATCCGCACTTCCTTAGAATCTTTTGCTCGTATTGAAAGTTGATTCCTTGTTGGGCCTCCCTACGTCCGGCAAGCACATCATAATCAGTCATGAGCCTTGACGATGCATACTCTGCCTGCATCCCGAAAGTTTCTGATAGTCGATGAAAATCTTTGTCGCATTTATCGGCTAGCGCGAAGCTTCCTTTGACTGTGATTGGTCCCTTAGGTCCAGGTAACCTCCAAAGCAAGTACGTGTAATGTGGTACCGCCATAAACCCGGCATATGCTGGTCGCCCCAACAAAGCATGATATCTGCGACGGGAAATCCACAACTTCGAATTCCAACCTCTCTATCCCGTAGTTTTCTCGGGTCCCAAACCGAACGTCGAGATTGATCTTCCCCGTGGGTAACTTGGCTTCTCCGGTGTGATGCCGTGGAAACGTGTGTCGGTTGGTTTCAAATTTGCGAGGGAAATATTCATCTTCCTTAGCGTATCTGCGTACATAAGGTTTAGGTTGCTGCCGCCATCTATGAATACTCGAGATACATCGAATCCCGCAATTACTGCCGGTAAGATCAGTGCTGACTGCCCTGGTCGAGGAACTTGCTGTGGATGATCAGCTATTGTGAAGCCAATATCTTGCCCTGACCAGTTAAGGTACTCGACTGTTGGTGGTGGCATCTTCTCTGCCATAAACACATGTCGCGAGATTACTTTCTGAGCTCTATTGGATGGCCTGCCTTTCTGAATCATCGAGACCGCTCCGTTAGAGTTAGGATCGACGTAGGGCGGTGGAGCAGGTGCTGCCGCTATTCTGAGCTGATGTCGATTTTCGTCCGTGACCGCGGGAGGAGGTGGCAAGTGAATCTCACTCCTAGGTCCTTGAGGATTTCGTGAGCTGCCCGAGCATTTGCATGTCCTGCCCATCTTAACATTGCCTGGAAATTTCGGCAATCCTTTTGCAAGTGTCCTGACTGTCTTTTTCCATTGCTATCGAGAAAGAAATGCATCTGACATGGCCCGTTCATCATCTCTTCGGGAGACACAAAAGGTCTCTGGAACCTTGGCCCGCTATTTTGCCTGTTATCTCTATTGTCGCCTTGCTGTGCATTACTTCTCTGGTAGTCATCCCTACTGTTTCCTCCATTGTTTCCCCGAAAGCCAGCCGATATTTGGCCAGGTGCATCGTAACTTGAAAATTGATGGGGGAATCGACGTCTACTTTGAAAATTTCGACTGCGATCTTCCTCTGGGGACCTATGTCGTTTGTTATGTACCGCATCTTCGCCATCTGCCCATCTGTTTGCTATCTCCATTAAAGCTGATACTGTTCTTGGGTTTGTCCTCCCCAAGTCTTCCACGAAATCTCCTCGTCGAACTCCTACAACAAATGCATCTATCGCTCTTTCGTCGGATATATTTTCTCGCCGAGTTTTTTATGATGTTCCACCTTTGGATGTACTTCCTCATTGATTCATCATGCTTTTGTCGACATGACCTCAATTCCTCTAGTGTCGCAGGTTTCTTGCAGGTTGACCGGAAATTCTTGATAAACACGTCCTCGAAACTTTCCCGAACTGTCGATGGAACCCGGGGGAAGCTTTTTTATCCATGATCCGGCGGCTCCGCTCGGATGTATCCGGATGCTTTGCATGGCTATCGCTCTGGTCCCACCTATCAATTTTACTGTCTCGAGGTAATCCACCAGCCAATCCTCGGGGTCTTGCAGGCCATCGAATTTTTTGAAGCTATCGGGTAGCTTGAATCCTGATGGAACTCGAGTTTTTTGGACCCGTCGTGTGAAACATGGAAGTCCACACATGTCCTCTTCAGCAAGTTCTGGTGAATGCCGACGTTCCCTTCTTTCTTGTCGCGCTCTATCGACTCTGGCCTGAGTTGCTGTGTCCCTGGCTCCACTTGCTCTTGGTGGATCTTGTACTGCTGTGGTAGGTCTCGGACTATTTTGCCTTGCGCTTTCTTCGGGAGGTGTAGCCGTGAACGCTGCTCCCATGGCTCCACATCCCGCCATGGCCATGTTGTACAACGCTTCTCTTGGATCTCCGGGAGGTGGCCTCGGACGCTAAGATGAAAGCTTGTGTCGCCATGTACCCTGCTTCCGGTGTTTTTGGGATAATATTCCCCCTCGTGTCGATTGACATAAAGGACATGTCGAGGTTTTGGATTAGAGTTTCTCTTTCAGCTTCCGGTATATTTTGCAGCCGAGATCTTGCTCTTCTCCGAGCTTCTCTGTGACTATCTCCCGAAGTTTCGAGTGTCGACTTAATTCCGCTCGTCGCCCGCTTGATGCGGAAGCTGCCTCCCTTCTTCTCGTTCAAGGCAGACTGCCTCGTTTTTCCAATTCTCTTCCAGCTCGGGCGAGTCTATATTGATAAGCTTGCAGTTCTTCGATCGTAGCAGCTTGTCTCCATTGGTTCGAGCCATCTAAAGCTTTCGCAGCTCTATCCCGGGCTGCTTGTGGGAGTTGAACTCGGCACGTGGTGTGGGCCCGACATATTTAGTGCCCAAACCTCTCCTTAGATCTGAGGGATCGACATAAGGATTTCCCAAATCGTCGAAAGCCTCTGATGTTTCCTCTAGATCGCGACTTGCTTCTCCAATGGCATAAACTTGGTGATATTTTGGAGTTTTCGCTTTGCTTGGTTCGGTGACACCATCATAGAGATTGGTGAAGACCTTCCCAATAGAGATGGATTTGTCGATGAAGTCGAAGCTATCGGTGTCGCTCGAATCATCGCTTATATAGGAGTCCGCCGATGACTCGAAGGACATGTCGCCGAAGATTTTGGCGAGTTTTTCACTTGCCCTGCTGCCGATGAAGCGTGGCGACGAAATCTCCTTGTCGCTTGACTCGACGGATGATACTGAGTTTGAGAAATCAAGACCATCCGCCGATAATCCCGACGAGATCGGAACTTCGAGACGATACGATCCTTCTTTCTCGACGTGGAAGTGGAATTTTCCAAACGTCATCATCATGGGCTCCTCCAGATACGCATATGCATCCAAACGGGAGGGCGGGTGAGGAATAAAATCAACGAGACCAGTTTCGATCTGTTTACCTCTCTCCATGATGTTGCTTGCTACCGATGAAGTCGACGATCTTGAACGTGCCATCGAGATCAGCTCCTTGTCGCCTCTAGATCCCACAGACGGCGCCAATTGACAAGGTATCAACTTGTCAATGCCTACGGATTGTAGACTAGGGTTTAGTTGGATGTAGAGGGCAAGTAGATCTCGAAGGTTTCAGCCGAAAAGTACTCGACGAATATGAAAACTAGGGTTTGAGAAACAATGATTCGATGCCTTTCGTGTCCCTCGACTCCTCCTTATATAGGAGGCGGAGCCGAGGGATTCGTATTGTACAAGTTACGCAGTCCGGGAAGGTTTCTAACTCCTCCCGCAAGATTACAAATAATGCTTCCTATTACAACTCTAGCTTTCCTTAACAATATCTTGGGCTTCCGAATCTTCTTATTCTTCGGGTAGTGGGCCTTCAGTAAACCCCGGGTACCATCATCGGCAGGCCCATTGGGGATGCCTATGTCACCGGGGGCTTCACAGTCCAAGTCGGGGGCTTCTCAGCCAAACCCGCCGGCTCCACAGTCGAACCCGGGGGCTTCTCAGCCAAACCCGGGGGCTTCTCAGCCAAACTCGGGGGCTTCTCAACTGAACCCGCCGGCTCCACAGCCGAACCCGACGACCATGCAGTCGAACCCGGAAGCTCCCATGCAGGAGGCCCTTTTTTCAGCGTATTCGAAATAAGATGCATACCATCATGGGCACAAGAATTCCTCTCCTACCTGACAGATGGCATATTGCCCGAGGACAGGGTCCAAGCCAGGCAGATTGAGAGAAGGGCCAAGGCCTATACAATCATCAACCACCAGCTGTACAAACGCAGCGTAAGTGGGGTGTTCCAGCAGTGTGTCGAGCCGGCTGAAGGGATTGAACTCCTACGGGAAATCCATCAAGGAGAGTGCGGACACCACGCCTCCTCCAGAGCCATAGTAGGCAAAGCCTTCCAGCATGGTTTCTACTGGCCGACTGCGCTAAGAGATGCAGAAGAGCTAGTGAAGAAATGCAAAGGTTGCCAGCGTTTCGCCAAGAAGAGGCATGCGCCGGCTTCCGCTTTGAAAACCATCCCCATCACATGGCCATTTGCCGTATGGGGCCTGGACATGGTTGGCCCATTCAGAACCGCCCGAGGCGGCATGACGCACCTCTTGGTGATGATTGACAAATTCACCAAGTGGATCGAGGCCAAGCCGATCAAGAAGCTGGACGGGTCCACAGCCGTCACGTTCCTAAAGGAAATCATCGTGCGGTATGGCTATCCCCACAGCATCATCACCGACAACGGCAGCAACTTCGCCCAAGGCATCTTCTCTCGCTATTGCGAGGAAATGGGGATCCAGATGGACATAGCGTCCGTGGCGCACCTTGAATCCAATGGGCAGGTGGAGAAAGCCAACAGCTTGATCATAGCCGGCATCCGGCCCCAGTTGGTGGAGCCGCTTGAGCGAGCAGCCGGCTGCTGGATTGAAGAGCTGCCCAATGTACTCTGGAGCCTGCGCACCACGCCTAACCGCTCAGTCGGCTTCACACCATTCTTCCTCATATATGGAGCTGAAGCCGTCCTGCCGACTGACATCGAGCACGATGCGCCAAGAATCAAGCTCTACACAGAAGCCGAAGCCAAAGAAGCTTGCAAAGATGGAGTCGACCTGGTCGAAGAGGCCCGGCTGCTGGCCGTGTCCAGATCCACCATCTACCAGTAAAGCCTCCGACGCTATCACAGCCGGAAGGTCCAGCCCTTAGCATTCCGAGAAGGAGACGTAGTGCTCCGGCTGATCCAACGGACAGGCGGACAACACAAACTATCATCCCCATGGGAAGGTCCCTTCATCGTGAGCAAGGCGGTAGGCAATGATTCCTACTATCTCATAGATGCCCAAGAGGCCAAGAAAAACAAGCCGGACAGGGCTGACGAGGAGACTAAACGTCCCTGGAATGTCAACCTGCTCCGCCCATTTTACACTTGAGGAGAGGAATGTATGTATCCCTTGTATCCCTTTTGTAGCTCTTGTTAATGAAAAAGCTTGCGCCGAGTGGGCCTGGTATCAACGATTTTTTCGCACTATATTGCTTTCGCCGACTGGCTTGAACCCTCTCGCTCAGCCGGATTAGTACCGTGATTCGACTTCTGGATAGCCAGCTCCCGAACTAGCAGTAGACTGCAACCCGGCTGACCGACTGGCGGGAGTAGATGCTTATGGAGCCGGCACGCAAAAAACGACTAAGAGAAAGAGAAAAAGCGACTCGACATTTTTGTCCAAATTTTCATAAAAGCACCGGCATGTCTAACTCGGCTCGTTTGACTGAAGTATTATCGACCTCACCCAGCAGCCCACTCTCGATCCGGCTACAGACCGCAACCCAGCTGTATGGTTGGCGAGAGCAAAGCCAAAGAGTGGGGCGGATGAGAAAAAACAAATGAATCGGGAAAAAACAAGCCGAAGCATAAAATGATTAACTAACACATTAAAGTGCCACTTCATAAAAAAGATAATAATATTGTCTTACATCTACACCTGGCATTCTGGGGATTTAACGATTATCTTTGGCAAAAGCAAGAAAATAAGCAAACAGGATAATTTAAGCATCGGCGGGAGGAGGACCAGCCGGCGGAGCATTGGAGTCGGCCACCGGATCCGCCTAAGGCGCGTCCGCGTCCGCCATGTCTTCATCTTCGGCTTCCTCCTCCTCCTCTTCAGGCGGATTCGGGTCCTCAATGAAAATGCCCTTGTTGACGAAGTCGGCGATGGCGCAGGCTCGCGCAAGCCGGCGACTTTTGGTCTCCACGCTGAGGGCATCCTCCATGCCGGCTCGCCGATTCTCCAGCTGGTCGAGGTTTACCTCATCATACGAAGAGAGCACAACGGAGAGGGCCATGTCGGCACCAGCACGTGCGGCCGAGTCCTTCGAGTCGAGGAAGCGGTATGGTGCCTTCTCGAGCCAGCTGATCAAGTTGGCGAGCTCGCCCGGCAGCGTCTCCGTCGGCCACAACAGCCGGAAAAGCTCCTCCGCCGCCTTCCGAAGCTCGTAGCCCAGCATGGTGATCGGCTCGACGCGGGCGGCCATGGAAGCAAGATAATCGTCCATGGAGAAATACTCCGAGCTCCCCTCGCCCGTAGCCTGCCTCCGGGCATCCCGCGCCCTGCCGGCCGCGTCCAGTGCCGCCTGCTGCGCCTCGGGGAAAGCCGCTGCAAAAAGAAGCATGTCAAAAAACCTGTAAATCCGACTGACACCAGCCGGCAGGTCCCTGCCAGCGGTATCAGCCGCAAGCCGGGGAATGGACAGGAAAAATGCAAAATTTCAAAGTAAAAGCCTGGCGGCAGCCGGCGCAAGAACGCCGCCTGCCACCAGCCCGAAGATGGAGATATCGAAGTCTAGAGTAAAAGCCTGGCGGCAGCCGGCGCAAGAACGTCGCCTGCCACCAGCCCGAAGATGGAGATATTAAAGTTTAGAGCAAAGCCTGGCGGCAGCCGGCGCAAGAACGCCGCCTGCCACCAGCCCGAAGATGGAGATATCGAAGTAAGAAGCAAGAGACTGGCGACAAGCCGGAAAATACCCAAAAATGTTCCAGCTGCAGACTACCAACATCAACTCATGCCGGCAGCCGACAGCCGAAAGCCGGCAAGGGACGGAAGAAAATGATAAAAAAAACAAGACTCACCCGCCAAGCCGCGGTCGAGCGCGCTGATCTCGGACACCCAGCGTTTGGCTGTGGCGGATAACTCCTCGGACTTGGAGTTCACCTCCTCACGAAGCTTCCGGCATTGCCCGTCCACTTTGCTCAGCCGGTTGTTAAGGGCATCCACCTTCTCCTGCTCCACCCGTTTGACGGAGTCGAGCTCGGTGCGGTGGCTGGCTTCGAGCCGGCGCAGGCGTGCCAGCTCCCCATCGGTCTCCTGCACCTTAGCAGCCGCAGCCTGGACCGCCTTCTCGCTCTCAGCACATTGCGCGCGGACAGCGCGAAGATCCGCCTCCAGCTGTGGAACTCGGGCAGTGGCAGCTGCAAGCTGGCAAAACCAAAGCCGTCAGCCGGTTGGAACAAAGATAAAAAGGAAGAATCACAAAGAAGAAGTCTCACCTCGGGCAGCCTCCAGCTCGCGGGCCATGTCGGCACGGTCGCCTTTTGCCTTGTGGTAGCTGGCCACAAGCTTGTTGTACAGGGCGGTCCGCTTGTCGGTCACCGATTGCGAGAAGAAGCCAGAAGGTCAAAACAAGAGCGGAGCCCAAGCCGGCTATATTGCAGCCTGCCTGCGCCCCGGAGGGCTACCAAGACTATACTAAATTGCAAAAGATATGTGAAGAACTTACCCTATTCACCCTCTCCATCCGCGTCAGGCGGCTGTCGGATTCAACGGCGCCGGCCTTGGTGAAGGCGCGGAAATCAGAGATGAACATCTCCATGGATGCGTTCCCCTGTTCCCCTCCTTGCTCGTCACCTCGTGCACGTCAGCGTCGCGTCACACCTTCTCCATGGTGCCCGCTGAGCCCAGGCTGGAGTCTGGGGCAGACACGACATTCTGGAGCGAGGCGGCCGGAGATACGTGCAAGCTCACCAGCGGCTCCTTCGCTGAGGCCTTGGCCTTGACCAGCGCACGGGCGTATGCGCTGGAGGGGCGTGCCGGCTCCTCCCTCGGCGGCTCCGAAGCCGGAGCCGGCGCTGGTTGACCTCCTGGGCCGGCGGTAGCAGCAGGCCCTGGTGGCACCGGTGCCTCCGGAGGACTCGCGTCGAGGACAACCACCTCGGGCGCGGCCCCGCTGGCTCCCCTCGGGCACGATCCCGCCGGCTCCAGCGGCCGACATCAGAGGCCGGCGGCGCGGAAAGGGATCATCGATGGTGGGCTGGCCGGCGCGGCGAGTCGGCTCTCCCTGGGCGCTGGATCCAGGCGCAGTCGGCGGAGGTGTAGAAGATGTCCCCGCACCCGCAGCAGGCGGCGGAAAAGTCGGCGGCGTGCGCGCTCGGGACGGCGTCTGCGGAGTCAGCTCCCTCCTCCGTCGGTGCAAAGGCGGCGGCGATGCTACGTCAGGGGCCGAGCCGAAGCCGGAGCCGACGCCCTTGGCAAACTTGATGGCGGCCCGAGATCAGACGGATGAGAAAAGAATAAGAAAAAAGAAGAAAGAAAAGGAATCAAACAAAAGAAAAGAGAAAGAGAGACTCACCCGGTAGCTTCCGGGACCGCCTTCGGGCCCTTCCGGCGCTGCTTGTGCTGGGCGGTGGTCCGCTTCCGCCCCTTAGGCATGGACGCAGAAGCCGCATGAGCCCTCACCGACAAGGGCACCGCGCGAATCGGCGCCTGGGGGAGGCGGCATGTCCACCTCCTGCTCCCCCCCATTCGGCTGCAGAGAAGGCGGCGGGTCGTCATGCCCCTGGGCGCCCTGGTCGGCGGCCTCTGGACTCTCGTCGTTGCCAGCTTGGTCAGCCGGATCAACGTGATCCGGCGTCCACACCTTCAGCGCCAAGTCGCCGTCCTCGTCTTGCTGCCGGGTGAAGTTCTGCAAACAACACATAGATGAGGTAAGCCGGCCAAGCAGCCGCAAGCCGGCAATTGGCGAGATGAAAAGAAGACGTACCACTGGTGGCGGCTCCGCCCGGTTGAAAGGCTCCATCCCCCATCCCCAGTTGTCAGGCAACCGGGCCTGGGAGACGAAGTTGACCCGCCTGGCCACCGCCGCCTTGGAAAGCTCCAGCTTCGATGTCCGGGTGGGGTCGAACTGGCCACTCATGTGGCAGATCTTGTGGGAGCGCGCCTGCAGCGGCAGCACCCGGCGAGAGATGTAGCAGCACAGGAGGTCACTGGCCACCAGCCGCTCGTCATTGACGTAGTCCCGGAGGAGCTGCCAGAGCATGTTCACCTCCGCCTCCGGGTCGGCCGGCCTGGGGCAGTGGCCCCAGTTCAGCTTGGCGACAGGCGGATCCGGCGAGTATTCCGGCAGGTTCACCCAGTCGAACCCCGGGTTCTCGTTCTTCACGTAGAAGAACGTCGTCTGCCATTTCTTCTCCGAGTCCACCGTTGGGATCTTCGGAAGCGGTGTTGACGGGCGCGAGTAGAGGGAGGCGGCACCGTAGGCCCGCAGCTGGCCGTCGGTGGTTTGCGCCTTGATGAAGAAGAGCCGACTCCAGAAGTCGACATCCAGCCACAAGCCAGCGTAGCCCTCACAGAAGGCCACATAGCAGCTGAGGGTGACGATGGCGTTCGCCGGCAGGTGGTGCGGCTGCAGGACGAAGAAGTCAAGAAAGTACCTGAAGAAGGCGGAGGCCGGCAGGCCAAACCCCCGCTCGAAGTGGGCGCCGAAGACAACCCATTCACCGGGCTCCTGCGGCGCCACCTCGTTCGCCGGACGCGCGCCCGCACCTGCGGCGGAATCCGGCGGAGGCGCACGAGGCGCGTGATGTTGTCGTCAGTAATGTTCGAGCCCTCCCACGAACCACTCGGGAGCGCCATCTCCACCGAGTTGGAGGAGGCAGACGACGTCGGCGAAGAGCTTGACGGCGGAGAGCGTGGCGGAGAAGAGCCCGCCGCGGACGGACGGCCACCCGTGGCGCCGGAACTTGTGCGCGGCGGCGGCGGATCGACGGAGAGGCACACCCGCGTCCGGACGCGAAGAGCGGCCGAAGTTCCGCCGGCGAGATCAGCGAGCGCGCGAGGAATTGCGAGAAGCGGAGAGAGAAACGAAGCAGCGGGCGCGAGGAAGAAGAAGGAGTGCGGGGAGGCTGCCTCGATGCCGCCCCGCCCCTATTTATAACCGCCTGACAAGTGCCGAAGTGGCTATTGTGGGCGGCGACGTGGGATTAACTGCGCCCACGATCTCCCCACACCGCCGGCAGTTACTAGTAACGGCAGCGCCACGTCACCCACGACCGCAGAAGATCCGGGGGAACATTGATGTGACCAGGCGAAACGACATGACAGAGAGATTCCATTAGAGCCGATCAAGTTGTGGCACAGGATTCGAGGCGGCGGAGACTCCGGCGCGCCCACGCGGCAGCCGAACGTCATCATCTGGAACCGGCCCGCGCCTTCTCAGCAAGCCAGAGACATCTCCAACACTTGTAAAAATCAAATCCGCAAAAACAAAAGCGGCGTCCGGCTAGAGCGACAGCCGGACGGACAAGCCGGAAGAGGGCGCAGCCGGCTGGAGGAAGATTCCCAGCCGGCCCCTCCAGTGCTTCTCAAATAAAACCTATGGGATCAACGACTAAACGGTCAGGGTAACCTGCCCAGGTCCTTCTCTACGCAGGATCTCGCTAGCTTCAGGGGCTAATGTCGGGAGGAAGACCCCGGGTATGGCAAAGGACTGGGAACAGTTGGCTCGAGGCCGACTGGCCCGCGGCAAAGGCCGGCTGAGGAGCAGCCGGCTGGAGCCGTGGCCGGCTGCCTTTCGAGCCGGCTAACCCTAGCCCCACGCCGGCTAGGCCATAGCCGTCTGCGTTGTGGCTAGGCCGGCTTTTACACGCCATGTCCGGCTTGGTATGCCTCTCCCTGACCGGCTCCCGGCTGGTGAGCCTTGAAGGAGAAGGAATTGGAAAGGCGATCCGGGTGCAGAAGTCCACGCTGATCTCACCTCCCGTAAATTAAGGGGCACTGTGGAGCAACAGTGCCCCGTGCCTAACAAGCCATCATGGCCTAGGCTGCGCCGTACGGCTACAGGCTACCGGTTCCGACAGGGACAACTCACCCACGTCGCTTGGCGCGTCCTGTCGCCGCTGACCTCGGCAGAAGGACGGACAAGCCTCAATGGTTGGTGACGCAGGCGCCTCAGGAAGGAGCGGAAAAGCCGGAGCCGGCGGAGCCGGCCAGTACGACATAGGGACTTCTATGTAAAGTGTCTGCGTCTATATAAGCTGCACTACCCCTCCTACGCGGGGGACGATCGATTACTTCTCAGTTCTAGTCTTAGCACCGCTCGGGGAGAGAGACCTTCGTCTACCTCTAGCCTCCCCTCGCAGCCGGATACAACTCAAGGAGCACCATTGTACTGTGATACTGCATATACACTCTAGAGCAGGAGTAGAGGTGTTACCTCCACAGGAGGGCCTCGAACCTGGGTACGTCGCCGTGTCGCTCGTACCCATACCCACATCCGGATACCACCGTAGACCATATCAGGAACCACTCTCTTTAGCCACCCTATGGCATATGCCGTGACGATACCACGACAGATACAAGAATTTAAGCAACAGCTATCCCAATACATTTTTTTAGGTTTGTTATTATCTAAGAAATGTTGCATTTAATTGATTTAGGGTCATTTTGCACGTGATTAGAGTAGTAAAGTTTTTTCCTATGAACAAATGCAAGTGACATATGTTAGTTACCACTAAGATACAACATTGCTATCCTTTCCTCATTAATCACAGTGCCACCTTTGTATTTAGCCTATGAAACCGTGTAAGTGACAAGCATTGGTGATACCTAAGGGAATATCGAGCAATCCGATGCAAAAGGGACACCAAAATTATTCGTCTAAGTCCGTTTGGGTCGAGCCGCGGACATTAAATTGATTGTCGATCGTTTGCGTCCGGTAGCCCAGCGGCCCGACGCATTTTCCCCAAGGCATTTTAAATTTTTTTTCTCACCTTACTATCTCCAAATTGGCACATAGATATGTAAAAAATAAATGTTTCAATGTGATGTTTAACAAATTTTATTACATTCAAACAAATAACAAAGGTTAAAAATGAAAGAGCACATTTCATAATTTACAAATACAATGAGATGAGATTGATTCATGGCCTGCCAATGCTTATATGTGATCAATCAAATCCATCTGAATACGTTTGAAAACGTTCATATGCAGAAACTCCTCCCATGTTCCTGCCCTAGGCTGTGGCGAAGTAACCCTGAAATTCCCATATGTGGTAATTGAGGACATCATAACGCTTTGTCTGATTGATCATGTTCTCATGATCACACAACATGTCATTACCTCATGCATGGTCTTCAAAGACCATGTTCTTGTTGGGTGACGAACAATAACCCACCGAGAATGTTCCGGTCTAGGCACACGTATTGGGCCGACGCCATTTCAATTCACCACATGGATGGTTAAGCTAGACTCTTTCAAAAAAGTTTATATGCATGGTTGAGAATTATCATATTCTTTGCAAAAGTTGCCCGTGGTATATATATATTCATGTATGTATGGTTGCTACGTGCCTAGTCGCTTGCGTGCTCGATAGGCCTGTAACCAAGCAAATCCGAGTATGGTGTGGTGACCCTGCATATCACTGCATATTGTAGTATGCCAGTCGTTGACATAACATTCGCGAAGTACCAGTCCGCAAATATTACATCCCTCAGAGTAGTACAACAGAACATAGCTGGTCCATAACTCATTCATACATTATTACAAACCATATATATACATCATCTCGGAGCTCCTCCTGGGTCCAAAGAGGTTTACTCCTGGGTTCGAGGTGAACCCAACTTAACTTACAATATAAGAGTCTTAGCAGGTTATACATTTATTCTCCTCGAGCAGCTAAGTACTATAGTGTTCGCACTGCTCGGGTACTACTACTACGGTAGTCTAGGCTTGTTCTCCTTCGGAACCCTCCCCGGTTCCGTAGACGATAAGGTAATCAACTCCTTCTACCCCTCCTGAGAGATCTGGCTCCTCATTGCAGATCCCATCTGCTGCATCTTGGCCGTCGATGTCCTCTTCAAGACGATTTAGGCAATCTAAGCAGGGGATTATAAGAGTTATGAGTACGAGCGTACTCAACAAGTTCATAATAGGAAAGAGGTGTTTAATGCACTAGCTACGATATTAGACCAGAAAGTCTAATACCAATGCAGGTTTTCATAATCATTTCTTCAAAAGGTTGCTTTTATTTAGAAGAACTATGTCCGTCAGCCTTCACCGGTTTACTAGAACTTCATGGAGTTCCTTTCCGGTAGCGTTCGCAGTTCCAAAACCCGGAACAGGGAGTGACAAGTCACGATTCATTACACTCTGCAGAGGTGTGTTGCTTTGCCCATAAGAGATCTTAACCTTGGTGCCAACCGGGCAGCTTTCCCGTCCACACTTCCGTGGTGTGAGGCCCGGTATAAGGTCCTAGTCAATAATGCATTCTCCCGCGACCTCGCACACCCACCCTTTGTTGCAACTCCAACCCTGGGTCCACGCCGGTGAGCGTACCCCTATGGATAGCCTCCGACCCCGACGACAACTCTCCCTGAATTCCTTTGCCGGTGGTTGCAACCCATCATAGACCGCATTACCGTGGGGACTTAGGGCTCCCCAACCACTCCGCTTGTCCTTAAATGGATCAAGTGACTACGGTAATTGCATCCGTTGATGAACGAGAGGAGAGAACACACTTGACTACTCCGTCCCACTCCAGATCTTATGGTTAACACGGGTATTACGGCACAAGAATCACTGGACGACATTTGTTGTTAATCCTAGATGGATACAAACCCTTGCAATGGAACCTCCACCATACTCATACCATGGTTCCATTGCCCACCAGTTAGTCATATTCATAATTATGAAGATAGCAATTTTACTTTTCATGCAAGAGTGATAAGTATAGTACTTTGCAAATAATTTGGTAAAAATACTCAAATGACATGAGCAAGCGATGAACTTGCCTTGCGACTACAATGTAGTGCAGTTGGACGTTTTGGATTGACCCTGATCCTCTGTTTCTGAAAGAAGCATCATTGTCCGATAAGGGCAATGGTTAAAGAAGCAATTATGCATGCTTTCAGCTTTTAGGGTTTAGTCCCCCCTTCCCAGTGTTTTATTATTTCATGTCAGAGATGATTACTAAGAACAATTTAGGGATACTCCTTAAGAGTAAAATACTACCTTGGAATATTGCCAAGGTGTTTTAAGTCTAAAAGAATTTATGGACTTATTTTATCATTAAAAATATAGAGTGTGATTTTTAATGATTATTATAATATTTATTTCTTGCATTTAATTATGACTTAATTTTTAATTGTCTCAAAAATTCCATTTCATATTTTATTATGGTAGAGAATTTTATGCTAAGTGGTTTTCATATTTTATTTATTTTTGTAGAGTCCTATTTATTTTATAAAATTATGGGAAAATTATATTTAAATGGCTATTTGGAAATGACCAAAATGCCCTCGGGTCCCACCTGTCAGGTGGCCCGAGCTGGTTAGGTTGGACCAGCCCGTTGGGCTCGGTCCGACCGACCCAGTCGTGCCCGTAGACGCCGTCTCTGTCCTAACCCTAGCTCCTCCCCGACGCTCTGGCGATTCGCGTCGCCGCCGCCGTCGCCGAATTATTCCGTCCGCCTCCAGCCAACTCCAGCGACGCGGTTGGTCGCAAACGAACCGCCTCTCGACGGCGCACTAGATGGTCCGCGTTGAATAGGCCTTCGTCGTCTCCTCCGCTCCCCCCAACTCGTCTGCAACATGGCCGCACAGATATGCGGCGATTCGCCGCCCGCCGGAGCTCCTGGTGTTGTGGTGCCACCGTGAGCTTTGCCGTGGTGGTGCTGGGCGCTGTGGCGGTGCTGTGCCTGGCCTGGCCTGGCCTGGAGCCGCCGTGCCCCCGGCGTGTGCCGCCGTGGTCGCGTTCCTTGTCTGCTCGCGTGTAAGTGCCCTTCTTCTCTCTCTCTCACCTGTTCTTTCTTCTTCGACTAGCTTGAGCTGCGTCTGCTCCTCCTCATGGAGTGGCCATGCCGTGCTGCTGCTACTCCTCTACTGGATGTTGCTGCTGTGCTTGCTATTGGTGTGCGTATGCTGCTGTGACTGCTGCTACTGTGATGTGCTAGCTGCTACTGATGCTCTACTTGCTCTATTCTATGCCATGCTGTTGCTCTCCTCTCTCTGGATTATGCTTGTGTGCTTTCCATCCTTGCTGTTGTAGCTCATATGCAAATGCTCATGAGCATGCTGTGATGCTCATGGCTTGCCATGTTGCTCCAGCCTCTGCTGCTGCTACAAGGTTGTCATGTGTATTCATAGTTTCTGCCCCTGGCTTGATTACTGTGAGTAATCCTTGCTTTATGCAAGAGTCAGTGCCACTGGTGTGTTGCTCATTGAGCTCTAGTTCATGGTAAAGCTCTACTGAGCTTGGTTGCTGGCTAAATGTATTCATTCCCTGATAGTGTGCTTCTGGATACAATTATAAATGGTGAATTATGTATATGTGTATTATCTGTTATGGCTTGCAGTTATTACTTCTTATCCCTGTGGCTCTGGATGATCCTGTGATCATCATGGCTTCCTGTTGGCTTATACACTTGTATGTATTCACCTTATATGGTGTAGTTGCTTGTGTATCCATCTCCTCACCAAGTACTGGTGGTTGCTGTTGCTTGTGGCATCAATACCGTTGGCTATTTGATTTATCTGATGCACCTGGTTACATCTGTGTGAGCTAAATCAATTACATGTGCTTTGTCAGTGAAGCTTTGCTTCCTATTTCTGACAGACATATATGATCTACTGATGCAGTGGTGATTTCTGTGCATCTTATGCAATATCTGGATAGAAACCAACATGTGTTGGCACCTCATGTGATGCTTGAACTCCCTGGAGTGATGATAGGCTTCTCTGGTTGGCTTTTGTGTGAGGCTGGGTAGTTGTTGTTACCCTAGCAGTGCTTGGCCTGCTAGTTATGGTTGCTCCTACCCTTTTCTGTAGGCTTCTGTGCAATATTACTGGTAGTCATTTATGGGCTTCCAGAATAATTGATGTTGAAATGAAAATGGACATATATCTGTCCAGATTCTGATGGTTTAGCTAGCTGTAGGTGCTAGGTGAGTCTGGGTGCTAGATAGGGATCAAATCAATGCTGGATTTCCTTGGTGTTGTGTCACTATGTTGACACAATCAGTGTTCCCTTGGATGAATTCCTAATGGCTTCTCCCATGTTTGCTTGCACCAAATGGCTAGCAGCCAAGTGATGATACAAACAGGGTATTCTACCCCTTTTGGTTTCTTTGATACATGCATATGCTTATTTATGAGCAAAACAAGTGCTTGCTCATGATCATCTGTGTATACCTCACTCCAGCTCCTAGATTTATGTGCTGATGTAGAGGTTTTGCTTCTGGTTGATGGTGTAAGCTTGCCCTACTCCTCCTGGCTAGCTTGTGATGGTCTATTCCATCAATTCCTTGTTCTACAGCAAACAGTCCTTAGTGGAACTGTCCTGGATAGTTTGGCTGGCTGTGTGTTCTTGCTGTTCTTGTGTTCCTACCCTATGGAGCTGCCGTCGATGGAATGACTAGGGTTTGCTTGTGAAAAGGTTTTATACTGTCCTTCTCCTCACTCCTTTGGTCGACAGTACATCCTGTGCTGGGTGCTTCACCCCTGGTCTGTGTGTGTGGAGAGCATGCATGCAACAAGCCTTGTGAGCTGCCTGTGTGTTCTCATGTTGGAACTTGGGACTTTGGCCTTGTTTCTCCGGCAGGCTTGGTATTATCCACCAAAACTCACTTATTTGACTAACCTGCCAAGTGGCATTGCCACTTGGCATAATGTGTATTTGTTTCTTCTTGTTTTATTTTGCAGGGATGCTTTGGATGATCAAATGAAGATCATGCAAATGTTGATCAAGCAATCCATGAAGATTTACTTGTCTAGTGTAGAATTCTGTCAACAATTGTAATTCTTTTATTTCCTTTTTCATTTATTCATTTGTGTAATGTGTTGTAATATTTATAATTCAATTTGGATAATGTAAATGGCAATGTAATATGTGTGTGAATCAATAAAGCTCAAGGTTTTCTCTAATGAGTTTTGAATATTGTTCTATCGTTTTATATTCTTGATTACTTCAATTGTTTAATGAATTATCCGTATTTGAATTATAATATACTTAATTGATGTTTGAATTTGAAATTCAAACATAACTTGTTTGAATTCAATCATGCAATAAGTTGAGAAGGAAATTGTTCTCCTCTCTTCTCAAAAACCCTAATTGAGTTTAGTTAGGTCCAAGTCTATCGCACTCTCGAAACCCTAATCCTATGTGGTGTCGAGAGAGAAACTTGTCCCCCTTTTATGCAGTTTTTCAATAAAAACGTGAAATTTCCCCAGATTTTACGATGCAATGCACATCCCTTCCTAAATTCTACCCCTCGATCGTCTCTAATCCTGGGATATTACATATGGCACCCGAGCAAAGCCGACCAAGACCACCTTCCAGGTCCTATGCTTAATATATATCTCAATTTACATAGTAATACTCACAGGACACAACTGAGGAGATAGTTGATCGATTGGTTGGTGAACAATAAAAGTTAGAGATACTTTGTGAACCCAAACCCCGTGGGTATATGCATATCTAGCACCACATAAAACAATCATCATTTCCTAGACACACACAAAAAAACATGTGTTTCTTCCTGGAGAACTGATTGGTGGAGGAAGATAGCATGAAGAAGTGTCAAATCACATTAGGTAGCTAGAATGACTACAAATAGGATGCACCGGGAATATTTGGTCAGGACACACATGAATTTGGTGCTCCTCAAACTTTTTTGCGTCCGTGTTGCTTTTATGGAATTGAAGCAGTTCTGAACACTACAGTTGTTGAGCACAACAATCATGAGACCACCTTGCTAATCTTCCGACTAAAAGTTGCTAGGATTCCAGCCACATGAGGAGTTCACGTGTATGTAATTTGGCTGTCAGAGTTTTTCTTAGCCAATAACCATTGTTTGATCGAATCATGTGGCCGATAAGCTTCAAATGGACACGTGAATGGAACTTCGGAGACCAGATTCAAATGAGCAAATGGCCTATCTTACTGCATTGTGTATGAGCACGCTGTCATAAGAGATACAAGAACTTAACCAACAACTAAAACTAAATATGTCAATGCATTTTCTTTTAAGTTTGTTTTTATCTAAGAAGTGTTGCATTCAATCGATTTAGGGTCATTTTGCACGTGATCAGGGTAGTAATTTTTTTTCCTATGAATAAGTGCAAGAGCCACATGTTAGTGAAGATACATCATTACTATCATTTCCACATTAATTACAGTGCCACCTCCGTTATTGTCTACGAGACCATGCTAAGTGCCAAGCATTGGGTGATACCTAAGGCAATACTAGTCGCGGTTGCATAAACAAGGAGCATTAGAAGACATGGTAATACAAATTTGGGGTAAAAGAAGGAATGGTTGTACATTCTGCATGTCGTTTAAACAAATGACTATGAAATTTTATCTACAAACAACGACATGCATCAGGCATCTAAGTATATATTTACATATTTGAGGGCCACCACACCCACACAAACTTGCAAAAGTATACTAGTAGCTCTTTCATCGGACCAAGCTCTAGAGATCCTCGAAGCCTCTTAAAGTGTTGCATGCGACATGGGGGAAACCCAATCCGCTCGCCCCTTTCTCCTTCCCCAAGCTCCCCGCTTCTGATCGGATGAAGCCGCCAGGTGGACGGTGGTGGCGAGGCCATTGTTGTGTGGCGGCCTCTTTTCGGGCAGTACGGTGACAATGGGACATGGAGGCATGCATCCACCTCCCCAGCGGCTCGACTCCCTTCGGGATGCGGCGTGTGGGTTCTTGGCACCTGGTGAGACATGAGGGGCGGTGGATCCGTCGGGTGGCGTGGCCCGACCTCATGTGGTATGCTTTCAATGGCGTCCTCCGTGCCCCGAAGGTCTTCATGGTGGTTCTGGGAGGCGAGGCCCCAATGCGGTCGGGGTTGACAGTGGCGGCACCTGCGGCATCTTTGGGAGTTGGGATGGGATGGGGCACCTGAACCAAGAACTGCCTCCTTGACAAAAGTAGAGGGACATGGCTCGGAAGGACGCTGATCCGGCCGGGCTCACAAAAGCAGAGAGCACTGGGCGTGGCCAATGGAAAACAACAAGTTTGACCAGGCTGGAGGGAGGAAGCTCGCCGGAAAGAAGGCCCGTCCAACCCGTCAAATCAGACCGACGAGAGCCGTCCGAAATCCGCGAGGGCGGGCGGCGCCTCGGCTGCTACAAGGATGGGACCCTCCGATCGGACCGAGGCGGCGATACCATCGGCGGCTGGCTCGCTCGCGTGTGTTGACGAACGAAGCGATGGCCAGCGAGCGGGTGGGGGAGGCTGGCTGAGATTTGTTTATTCTCGCTGGTGGCCACCGGCTCTGCTGATGAGCTTCGGCTTGTCCGCTCGCTTGCCTTGGACTTCCGTCGCTTGCGTTGGAAGTGAGCACACACAGCGGTTGTACAAGTCCAAAGTAGAATGTTCCGGTCTGGCCACACGTATTAGGCCGGCGCCATTTCAATTCTCCACATGGATGGTTAAGCTAGACTGACTGCTTCAAGAAAGTTTATATACATGGTTGAGAATTAGCATATGGTTTGCAAAAGTTGTTATATTCCCATGGTATATATATACTCATGTATGTGTCATTGCTATGTGCCTAGTCGCTTGTGTGCTCGATAGGCCCGTGGCACCCGAGCAAAGCAGACCAAGACCACCTTCCAGGTACTCTACGCTTATGGGTGTAAACGAGTCGAATCGGATCGGATTTTGTTCATACCATATTTTTTATCATATATTTTTTAGATTCGAATTAGAGCGGATATTCATCGATTTCGGGTTTGGATGCGGATATAATGGCCTGTGGATTCGAATCAGAAATGAGGCAAACTCGGACCGAAAAAAAATCGGATATATGCTCTCATCTGTAGATAGTTATAGTTTTTACAAATATTGAGAGAGATTTAAACATGCTTGTATAAATTTAGAAAAAAAGAGACACAATACACTAAAATTCTAGCATTGGTGTAAATTTAGAGCTAAGCATGCTCGCCAAATAAATTTAGTAATTTAATAATTACTAACCTTACAAAATTGGCCTTGACTTTTGACATAAAAACAGATTATTCGATCTAAAACATTCGGATTATCCTAATTAAATTTCGAATAATCCATATCCGCATGCTCTTTGCTATACCGTATCCAAGCATCACTTTGAAGTTGGATATCCTTATCCGTTGGATTCATTAAAACTAAATATGGATACCTTACAACGGATTTGACTCCAGTTTCGGTGCATGCATTATCATATCTATGTACACTCCTATCTAGCTTAATATATATCTCAATCTACAGCTATGGTTCTATAATACTTTTAGATAATACTGTACTCTTAGAACATGACTGTGAAGATAGTTGGTCAATTGGTTGGTGGACACTAAAAGTCTGAGTTATTTTGTAAGCTCAGAACCCCATAGATATATATATCTAGCACCACATGAAAGAATCATCATCTCCTAGATAGACAAAAAACATGTATTCCTTTCTAGAGAACTGCTGGGTATAGGAAGATAGCATGAACAAGTGTCAGATTACACTCGGTGGTTTGGTTGCTAGAATCACTACGAATGGGATGCACCGGGAGTATTTGGTTCGGGCACAGATGAATCTGGTGCTCCTCTAGCGTTTTTGCATTCGCATTGCTACTATGAGATTGGAGCGGATCTGAACAACATGGTTGTTGAGCCCAACTCTGATGAGCCCACCTTCCTAATCTTTGGATTAAAAGTTGCCAGGATTCCAGCAGTACGCTGAGTTAAAGTGTGTGTAGTTTGGCTGTGAGTGATTTTCTTCGCCAATAACCATTGTTTGATCGACTCCTGTGGTCGATAAGCTTCAAATGGGACACGTAAATGGATCTTGTGGGATCAGGTTCAAATGAGCAAATGGGCTATCTTACTGCATTGTATCTCGGCAAGCTGTCATAAAAGATACAAGAATTTAAGCAACAGCTATCCCAATGCATTTTCTTTTAAGCTTTTTTATCTAAGAAATGTTGAATTTAATTGATTTAGGGTCATTTTGTGCGTGATTAGGGTAGTAAAGTTTTTTTCCTATGAACAAATGCAAGTGACATGTTAGTTACCACTAAGATACATCATTGCTATCCTTTCCTCATTAATTACAGTGACACCTCTATATTTTTCTTATAAGATCGTGCTAAGTGACAAGCATTGGTGATACCTAAGGGAATCTCCAGCGATCCGATGCAAAAGGGACACCAAAATTATCCGCAGACAACAAATTGATTGTCCAGTCACGATTGACCGTTTGCGTCGGGTAGCCCATCGGCCCGACGCATTTTTCCCAGGGTATTTTTAGATTTTTTTCCTCACCTTACTATCTCCGAATTGGCACATAGATATGTAAAAAAATGTGTCAATGTGATGTTTAACAAATTTTATTACATTCAAACAAATAACAATGGTTAAAAATGAAAGAGCACATTTTTAACAAATACAATGAGATGAGATTGATTCATGGCGTGCCAATGCACATATGTGATCAATCAAATCCATCTGAATACGTTTGAAAACGTTCATATGGAGAAACTCCTCCCATGTTCATGCATGCCCTAGGCTGTGGCTACACGAAGTCACCCTGAAATTCCCATTTGTGGTAATTGAGGGCATCATAACGCTTTGTCTCAACGATCATGTTCTCCATGATTACACAACAGGTTATTACCTCATGCATGGTTTTCAAAGAGCATGTTCTAGCTAGGTGACGAATAATAGCCCACCAAGAATGTTCCAGTTCTGGGCACACTTATTGGGCTGATGCTATTTCAATTCACCACATGGATGGTTAAGCTAGACTCTTTCAAAAAAGTTTATATACATGGTTGAGAATTAGCATATTGTTTGCAAAAGATGTTATATTCCCATGGTATATACTCATGTATGTATGGTTGCTCTCTGCCTAGTCGCTTGCGTGCTCGATAGGCCCGTAACCAAGCAAATCCGAGTATGGCACCAGAGCAAAGCCGACCAAGACCGCCTTCCAGATTCTCTATGCTTAATATATATCTCAATTTACATAGTAATACTCTCAGGACACAACTGTGAAGATAGTTGATCGATTGGTTGGTGAACAATAAAAGTCAGAGATACTTTGTGAACCCAAACCCCGTGGGTATAGGCCAAGCAGGTTATGGAAGATTCCTAGGGGTGGCACACTCCTCACCAGGTGCGCCACTTCTAACATGCCTATCAGTGGAGCACCACTAAGGGGTGCGCCACTACTAAGTTTGGGGGAGGGGTGGGATCAGGTCCAACTTTAGGGATGGCGCACCTCAAAATCTGTGCGCCACTGCTATATTTGTATCACTGGAGCGCCACTTTTTGGTGCTCCACTGCTAACTAGCAGTGGTGCACCAAAATTGGTGTGCGCCACTGACACCATTCTTACGGCTAGGCCTTTTTCTAGTAGTGACTCAAACCGATGCACCAAATGCAATGGCAAGAACACCACAAAGATGCCCAAGTTCTTCTCTCTCAAATTCCAATAAAGCTACAAAAGCAATTGGGAGATTAAGAGAGTAAGAATAAATAAGAAATCCACAAAGAACTCTAAGATCTTGGTCTAGAGTGTTCCTCTCACATAGAGAGGATATTGATTGGTGGAAATGTAGATCTAGATCTCCTCTCTCTTTTCCCTCAAGAATATGCAAGAATCATGAGAGGAATCAAGAACTAGGGCAAGCTTTGAAGGTAAACAGTGGAGGGGAGAGATGGGGAAGAGTTAGCTGCCCAAGGAGGAAGAAGCAATTATTAAATACCCCCTCCCATCGAAATATGACCGTTTGGGTCCACTCAGGCCGGAATATCCGGGACTGAATTATTGCAAAAATCCGGCCCCCGAAAAATGGCTAAGGACCAAAAAAAAGATGCCCCTGAATGGGGGCTGGATATTTGGCAGGATTATTCCTTTGGGCCAGATATTCCGCCCCCAACTTGGGCCGGAATACCCCCCCCCGAAAACTGGCAAAAACATCAAACTGGAACGGGCATAACTTTAGCATCCGGACTCCGATTTTGATGATCTAGGGCTCGTTTTGAAGCTACGAACAAGCTCTAGAAGATCATGTAGAGAACCATCATAGTCCAATGATACGTCACAAACGTATCTATTATTTTTAATGCTCCATGCTTGTTTTACACCAATTTCTATATGTTTTCTTTACACTTCGTAGCACTTTCATGCATTTTCCAGAACTAACCAATTGACAAGATGTCACAGTGCTAGTTCTCTGTTTTCTGACGTTCTGTATTTCAGAAAAGTTGTATAGGAAATATTCTAGGAATTGGACGAAACAAAAGCCAAACCTCCTATTTTTTTCCTGGACGAAGACGGAGTCCATAGTAGAGATGGAGGAGGGCCAGAGAGGGGCCACACCATGCCTTGGCGCGGCCTAGGCCCTAGCCGCGCGTAGGGGTGGTGTGGGGCCCCCTGGCCTCCACCGACCTTGCCCTTCCGCCTATAAGAAGCCTCCCGACGCGTGAACCCTAAATCAATAAGCCTCCACCATGAAAAGTTCTGTAGCTCTGCCGCCGCTGAAGACAAGATCCGGGGGACAGAAGTCTCTGTTTCGGCACCCTGTCGGGAGAGGAAATTGCCCCGAGAGCGATCTCCATCGACTCCACCGCCATCTTCATCGCCGTTGCTGACTCCCATGATGAGGAGTGAGTAGTTCTCCCCGGAGGCTGAGGGCTTTACCGGTATCTATGTGTTCTATCTATCTCTCCATGTATGATCTTTATGTGATCATGAGATTTGTAATCTAGTTGAATAAGTAGATGTTATTCTTCAATTATGTGCTACTCAAGATGTTTTATTATGTGATCTCCGGGGACACCTTGTCCAGCGGTGTGAAGGTGACAGTGTGCACACCGTGTTTGTTTCTTAACACTAGTAACATATGGGTCTTCAATGATGGTATGATACTAACGGTTTGGAAATCTGTTAGTGATTGTCTTTTTCTATGACGATAGAGCGTTTTCGCGTCATAGATGGCGATTTCGGCCGCTCGGCCTGAAAAATTAGTGAAGGGCGAAGTCTAAATGTCAACGATTGTGCAGAAATGAGCGTCGCGGGTGGTTGGCGGCCCGAACTGCGGAGTCAGCAGGGGAGGGCGTCAGAACAACTGGGCTTTGGGATGGTGGACACATCTGACCCACACTCTGCACGCTCATGTTCACGTACTTTTCTATCTGCCCGCACAACAGTCCAATGCCTGCAGCACCGATGACGCGTAAAGCACACGCCCGTTGGGAACCCCAAGTGGAAGGTGTGATGCGTACAGCAGCAAGTTTCCCTCAGTAAGAAACCAAGGTTTATCGAACCAGTAGGAGCCAAGAAGCACGTTGAAGGTTGATGGCGGCGGGATGTAGTGCGGCGCAACACCAGGGATTCCGGCGCCAACGTGGAACCTGCACAACACAACCAAAGTACTTTGCCCCAACGAAACGAGTGAGGTTGTCAATCTCACCGGCTTGCTGTAACAAAGGATTAACCGTATTGTGTGGAAGATGATTGTTTGCAGAGAAAACAAGTAAAGAACAAGTATTGCAGCAGATTTGTATTTCAAGTATAAAAGAATGGACCGGGGTCCACAGTTCACTAGAGGTGTCTCTCCCATAAGATAAAAGCATGTTGGGTGAACAAATTACAGTCGGGCAATTGACAAATAGAGAGGGCATAACAATGCACATACATGTCATGATAAGTACAGGGAGATTTAATTGGGCATTACGACAAAGTACATAGACCGCCATCCAACTGCATCTATGCCTAAAAATCCACCTTCGAGTTATCATCCGAACCCCTTCCAGTATTAAGTTGCAAAGCAACGGACAATTGCATTAAGTATGGTGCGTAATGTAATCAACAACTACATCCTCGGACATAGCGCCAATGTTTTATCCCTAGTGGCAACAAGCACAACACAACCTTAGAACTTTCTCATCACTTGTCCCGGTGTCAATGCGGCATGAACCCACTATCGAGCATAAATACTCCCTCTTGGAGTTAAAAGCAAAAACTTGGCCGAGCCTCTACTAGTAACGGAGAGCATGCAAGATCATAAACAACACATATGTAATAACTTGATAATTAACATAACATGGTATTCTCTATCCATCGGATCCCGACAAACACAACATAGAGTATTACGGATAGATGATCTTGATCATGTTAGGCAGCTCACAAGATCCAACAATGAAGCACAATGAGGAGAAGACAACCATCTAGCTACTGCTATGGACCCATAGTCCAGGGGTGAACTACTCACTCATCACTCCGGAGGCGACCATGGCGGTGTAGAGTCCTCCGGGAGATGAATCCCCTCTCCGGCAGGGTGCCGGAGGAGATCTCCGGAATCCCCCGAGATGGGATCGGCGGCGGCGGCGTCTCGCAAGGTTTTCCGTATCGTGGTTTTTCGCATCGGGGGTTTCGCGACGGAGGCTTTAAGTAGGCGGAAGGGCAGAGTCGGGGGCTGACGAGGGGCCCACACCACAGTGGCGGCGCGGGCCCCCTTGGCCGCGCCGCCTTGTGGTTTGGCCACCTCGTGGCCCCACTTCGTATGCTCTTCGGTCTTCTGGAAGGTTCATGGCGAAATAGGCCCCTGGGTCTTCGTTTCGTCCAATTCCGAGAATATTTCATTACTAGGATTTCTGAAACCAAAAACAGCAGAAAACGACAGAATCGGCACTTCGGCATCTTGTTAATAGGTTAGTTCCGGAAAATGCACGAATATGACATAAAGTGTGCATAAAACATGTAGGTATCATCAATAATATGGCATAGAACATAAGAAATTATCGATACGTCGGAGACGTATCAAGCATCCCCAAGCTTAGTTCTGCTCGTCCCGAGCGAGTAAAACGATAACAAAGATAATTTCTGAAGTGACATGCCATCATAACCTTGATCATACTATTTGTAAACATATGTAGTGGATGCAGCGATCAAAACAATGGTAATGACATGAGTAAACAAGTGAATCATAAAGCAAAGACTTTTCATGAATAGTACTTCAAGACAAGCATTAATAAGTCTTGCATAAGAGTTAACTCATAAAGCAATAAATCAAAGTAAAGGCATTGAAGCAACACAAAGGAAGATTAAGTTTCAGCGGTTGCTTTCAACTTGTAACACGTATATCTCATGGATAATTGTCAACATAGAGTAATATAACAAGTGCAATATGCAAGTATGTAGGAATCAATGCACAGTTCACACAAGTGTTTGCTTCTTGAGGTGGAGAGAGATAGGTGAACTGACTCAACATAAAAGTAAAAGAATGGTCCTTCAAAGAGGAAAGCATCGATTGCTATATTTGTGCTAGAGCTTTTATTTTGAAAACATGAAACAATTTTGTCAACGGTAGTAATAAAGCATATGAGTTATGAAAGTTATATCTTACAAGTTGCAAGCCTCATGCATAGTATACTAATAGTGCCCGCACCTTGTCCTAATTAGCTTGGACTACCGGATCTTTGCAATGCACATGTTTTAACCAAGTGTCACAATGGGGTACCTCCATGCCGCCCGTACAAAGGTCTAAGGAGAAAGCTCGCATTTTGGATTTCTCGCTTTTGATTATTCTCAACTTAGACATCCATACCGGGACAACATGGACAACAAATAATGGACTCCTCTTTAATGCATAAGCATGTGGCAACAATTATTATTCTCATATGAGATTGAGGATATATGTCCAAAACTGAAACTTCCACCATGATTCATGGCTTTAGTTAGCGGCCCAATGTTCTTCTCTAACAATATGCATGCTCCAACCATTAAGGTGGTAGATCTCTCTTACTTCGGACAAGACGGACATGCATAGCAACTCACATGATATTCAACAAGGAATAGTTGATGGCGTCCCCGAAACATGGTTATCGCACAACAAGCAACTTAATAAGAGATAAAGTGCATAAGTACATATTCAATACTACAATAGTTTTTAAGCTATTTGTCCCATGAGCTATATATTGCAAAGGTGAATGATGGAATTTTAAAGGTAGCACTCAAGCAATTTACTTTGGAATGGCGGAGAAATACCATGTAGTAGGTAGGTATGGTGGACACAAATGGCATAGTGGTTGGCTCAAGTATTTTGGATGCATGAGAAGTATTCCCTCTCGATACAAGGTTTAGGCTAGCAAGGTTATTTGAAACAAACACAAGGATGAACGGTGCAGCAAAACTCACATAAAAGACATATTGTAAACATCATAAGACTCCACACCGTCTTCCTTGTTGTTCAAAACTCAATACTAGATGTTATCTAGACTCTAGAGAAACCAAATATGCAAACCAAATTAGCAAGCTCTAAGTATTTCTTCATTAATGGGTGCAAAGTATATGATGCAAGAGCTTAAACATGAGCACAACAATTGCCAAGTATCAAATTATCCAAGACATTTTAGAGTTACTACATGTAGCATTTTCCAATTCCAACCATATAACAATTTAACGAAGAAGAAACTTCGCCATGAATACTATGAGTAGAGCCTAAGGACATATTTGTCCATATGCTACAGCGGAGCGTGTCTCTCTCCCATAAAGTGAATGCTAGGATCCATTTTATTCAAACAAAACAAAAAACAAAAACAAACCGACGCTCCAAGCAAAGTGCATAAGATGTGACGGAATAAAAATATAGTTTCAGGGGAGGAACTCTGATAATGTTGTCGATGAAGAAGGGGATGCCTTGGGCATCCCCAAGCTTAGACGCTTGAGTCTTCTTATAATATGCAGGGGTGAACCACCGGGGCATCCCCAAGCTTAGAGTTTTCACTCTCCTTGATCATATTGCATCATACTCCTCTCTTGATCCTTGAAAACTTCCTCCACACCAAACTCGAAACAACTCATTAGAGGGTTAGTGCATAATAAAAATTAACATGTTCAGAGGTGACACAATCATTCTTAACACTTCTGGACATTGCATAAAGCTACTGGACATTAATGGATCAAAGAAATTCATCCAACATAGCAAAAGAGGCAATGCGAAATAAAAGACAGAATCTGTCAAAACAGAACAGTCCGTAAAGATGGATTTTATTAGGCCACCACACTTGCTCAAATGAAAATGCTCAAATTGAATGAAAGTTGCGTACATATCTGAGGATCATGCACCTAAATTGGCTTAATTTTCTGAGCTACCTACAGGGAGGTAGACCCAGATTCGTGACAGCAAAGAAATCTGTAACTGCGCAGTAATCCAAATCTAGTACTTACTTTTCTATCAAAGACTTTACTTGGCTCAACAAAACTCAAAACTAAGATAAGGAGAGGTTGCTACAGTATTAAACAACTTCCAAGACTCAAATATAAAACAAAAATACTGTAGTAAAAACATGGGTTGTCTCCCATAAGCGCTTTTCTTTAACGCCTTTCAGCTAGGCGCAGAAAGTGTATCTCAAGTAACATCAAGAGACGAAGCATCAACATCATAATTTGTTCTAATAATAGAATCATAAGGTAACTTCATTCTCTTTCTAGGGAAGTGTTCCATACCTTTCTTGAGAGGAAATTGATATTTAATATTACCTTCCTTCATATCAATAGTAGCACCAACGGTTCGAAGAAAAGGTCTTCCCAATATAATGGGGCAAGATGCATTGCATTCAATATCCAAGATAACAAAATCAACGGGGACAAGGTTATTGTTAACCATAATATGAACATTATCAACTCTCCCCAAAGGTTTCTTTTTAGCATTATCAGCGAGATTAACATCCAAATAACAATTTTTCAATGGTGGCAAGTCAAGCATATCATAGACTTTCTTAGGCATAACATAAATACTTGCACCAAGATCACATAAAGCATTACAATCAAAATCTTTGACTCTCATTTTAATGATGGGCTCCCAACCATCCTCTAGCTTTCTAGGAATAGAAGTTTCAAGTTTTAGTTTCTCTTCTCTAGCTTTTATGAGAGCATTTGTAATATGTTTTGTGAAAGCCAAGTTTATAGCACTAGCATTAGGACTTTTAGCAAGTTTTTGTAAGAACTTTATAACTTCAGAGATGTGGCAATCATCAAAATCTAAATCATTACAATCTAAAGCAATGGGATTATCATCCCCAAGGTTGGAAAAAATTTCAGCGGTTTTATCACAAGCAGTTTCAGCAGTTTTAGCAGTTTCAGGTAATTTTGCGCGCTTTGCACTAGGAGTAGAAGCATTGCCAACACCAATTATTTTATTATTGATAGTAGGAGGTGCAGCAACATGTGAATCATTAGCATTGCTAGTGGTGGTAATAGTCCAAACTTTAGCTACATTTTCCTTTTCAGCTAGTTTTTCATTTTCTTCTCTATCCCACCTAGCACGCAGTTCAGCCATTAATCTTATATTCTCATTAATTCTAACTTGGATGGCATTTGCTGTAGTAACAATTTTATTTTCAATATCCCTATTAGGCATAACTTTCGATTTCAAAACATCAACATCAGAGGCAAGACTATCAACTCTAGAAGCAAGAATATCAATTTTATTGAGCTTTTCCTCAACAGATTTGTTAAAAGCAGTTTGTGTACTAATAAATTCTTTAAGCATGGCTTCAAGTCCAGGGGGTGTATTCCTATTATTGTTGTAAGAATTCCCATAAGAATTAGCATAACCGTTACCATTATTATAAGGATATGGCCTATAGTTATTACTAGAATTGTTCCGATAAGCATTGTTATTGAAATTATTATTTTTAATGAAGTTTACATCAACATGTTCTTCTTGGGCAACCAATGAAGCTAATGGAACATTATTAGGATCAACATTAGTCCTATCATTCGCAAGCATAGACATAATAGCATCAATCTTATCATTCAAGGAAGAGGATTCTTCAACAGAATTTACCTTCTTACCTTGTGGAGCTCTTTCCGTGTGCCATTCAGAGTAATTAACCATCATATTATCAAGAAGCTTTGTTGCTTCACCAAGAGTGATGGACATAAAGGTACCTCCAGCAGCTGAATCCAATAAATTCCACGAAGAAAAATTTAGTCCTGCATAGAAGGTTTGGATGATCATCCAAGTAGTCGATCCATGGGTTGGGCAATTTTTAACCAGAGATTTCATTCTTTCCCAAGCTTGAGCAACATGTTCATTATCCAATTGTTTAAAATTCATTATGCTACTCCTCAAAGATATAATTTTAGCAGGGGGATAATATCTACCAATAAAAGCATCCTTGCATTTAGTCCAGGAATCAATACTATTCTTAGGCGAGAGATAGCAACCAATCTTTAGCTCTTCCTCTTAATGAGAAAGGAAACAATTTTAATTTTATAATGTCACCATCTACATCTTTATACTTTTGCATTTCACATAGTTCAACAAAATTATTAAGATGGGCAGCAGCATCATCAGAACTAACACCAGAAAATTGCTCTCGCATAACAAGATTAAGTAAAGCAGGTTTAATTTCAAAGAATTCCGCTGTAGTAGCAGGTGGAGCAATAGGTGTGCATAGGAAATCATTATTGTTTGTGGTTGTGAAGTCACACAACTTAGTATTTTCAGGAGTGGCCATTTTAGCAGTAGTAAATAAAGCAAACTAGATAAAGTAAATGCAAGTAACTAATTTTTTTGTGTTTTTAATATGGAGTGCATGACAATAAATAAAGTAAAACTAGCAACTAATTTTTTTGTGTTTTGATATAATGCAGCAAACAAAGTAGTAAATAAAATAAAGCAAGACAAAAACAAAGTAAAGAGATTGAGAAGTGGAGACTCCCCTTGCAGCGTGTCTTGATCTCCCCGGCAACGGCGCCAGAAATTTACTTGCTGGCGTGTAGTTGACGTGGGAGTTAGAAATCTTTGTGGTGTAACTTTTCTTCGTTCCCCGGCAACGGCGCCAGAAATTTAGCTTGATGACGCGTAAAGCACACGCCCGTTGGGAACCCCAAGTGGAAGGTGTGATGCGTACAGCAGCAAGTTTCCCTCAGTAAGAAACCAAGGTTTATCGAACCAGTAGGAGCCAAGAAGCACATTGAAGGTTGATGGCGGCGGGATGTAGTGCGGCGCAACACCAGGGATTCCGGCGCCAACGTGGAACCTGCACAACACAACCAAAGTACTTTGCCCCAACGAAACAGTGAGGTTGTCAATCTCACCGGCTTGCTGTAACAAAGGATTAACCGTATTGTGTGGAAGATGATTGTTTGCGAGAGAAAACAGTAAAGAACAAGTATTGCAGCGAGATTTGTATTTCGAGTATAAAAGAATGGACCGGGGTCCACAGTTCACTAGAGGTGTCTCTCCCATAAGATAAAAGCATGTTGGGTGAACAAATTACAGTCGGGCAATTGACAAATAGAGAGGGCATAACAATGCACATACATGTCATGATAAGTACAAGTGAGATTTAATTGGGCATTACGACAAAGTACATAGACCGCCATCCAACCGCATCTATGCCTAAAAAGTCCACCTTCAGGTTATCATCCGAACCCCTTCCAGGTATTAAGTTGCAAAGCAACATACAATTGCATTAAGTATGGTGCGTAATGTAATCAACAACTACATCCTCGGACATAGCGCCAATGTTTTATCCCTAGTGGCAACAAGCACAACACAACCTTAGAACTTTCCGTCACTCGTCCCGGTGTCAATGCAGGCATGAACCCACTATCGAGCATAAATACTCCCTCTTGGAGTTAAAAGCAAAAACTTGGCCGAGCCTCTACTAGTAACGGAGAGCATGCAAGATCATAAACAACACATATGTAATAACTTGATAATTAACATAACATGGTATTCTCTATCCATCGGATCACGACAAACACAACATAGAGTATTACAGATAGATGATCTTGATCATGTTAGGTAGCTCACAAGATCCAACAATGAAGCAAAATGAGGAGAAGACAACCATCTAGCTACTGCTATGGACCCATAGTCCAGGGGTGAACTACTCACTCATCACTCCGGAGGCGACCATGGCGGTGTAGAGTCCTCCGGGAGATGAATCCCCTCTCCGGCAGGGTGCCGGAGGAGATCTCCAGAATCCCCCGAGATGGGATCGGCGGCGGCGGCGTCTCAGTAAGGTTTTCCGTATCGTGGTTTTTCGCATCATGGGTTTCGCGACGGAGGCTTTAAGTAGGCGGAAGGGCAGAGTCGGGGGGCTGACGAGGGGCCCACACCACAGGGCGGCGCGGGCCCCCCCTTGGCCGCGCCGCCTTGTGGTTTGGCCACCTCGTGGCCCCACTTCGTATGCTCTTCGGTCTTCTGGAAGGTTCGTGGCGAAATAGGCCCCCGGGTCTTCGTTTCGTCCAATTCCGAGAATATTTCATTACTAGGATTTCGAAACCAAAAACAGCGAAAACAACGAATCGGCACTTCGGCATCTTGTTAATAGGTTAGTTCCAGAAAATGCACGAATATGACATAAAGTGTGCATAAAACATGTAGGTATCATCAATAATATGGCATAGAACATAAGAAATTATCGATACGTCGGAGACGTATCAAGCACTGGGACCCATATTTGTAACGGGAGACAACCACTGTCTGCACACATGTACCTGGCCTGCACCACTCGGGCCAGAATGTCAGGTACCGACACGGCCCACCTGCATGGGGCCGCCCATTCCGACAGCCTCCCAGCATGTGAAGTGGCCCATAACTGTCAGTACCACCAACAAAGGTTCCACACGTCAGTTGCCATGCCATTTTTTTGCGCACGTGCCAGCACAAGTGTCTGTCTGCCATCAATTCTAGATGCATGGCCACGCAGGTCAGAGCTTGCTGGGCCTACATAATATGTCGGGCCTACCTGGATCCCAGGTGCCATTCCCGTTCTGACATCCTCTCATCCAGCGAAGTGGACCAGTCCTGTCAGTGGGACCAACCAGGGCTCCACATGTCAGTTTTATTTCCTTTTTTTGCGCACGTGCGATCACAAGTTTGTTACGCATCTAGGTGTCTTTGGTCCAAATTGGGTGAGTAAAGTCAAAGGCCTATTTAGTAGGTTCGAAACAAGCCTACAGAGGAGCACAGCTTATATCCAAAGCTAGACTGGGGGCCTAGACCAATTCGTAGAAATTTATATTCTGGCCGAGATCGATTACCCATAGCTCTGTTGCTCCAGTTCGCCTCATGGGCCCTTTTTTATGGGCGGGATTATATAACTACCGGCCTACCATTGTTGGCACGCGAGCAGGTCCATCACCGCCGTCCACCATTGCTTGCAGTTTGGCCAGCTTTTCTGGCCCGAATAACCACTTCTTCAGGTCGACAGGTTGCAGCCACGGTAAGACTCTAGCATGTTTTTTCGATAAAAGTCCCTGGCATATACTATTACTATCTCCGTCCTAAAATAATTGTCTCCGAATAAGTGGGGATGGGCCCCTGAGATAGACCGCGGCCCAAAGTTGATGTAGGGAATGCAAACGCACGGTCGATAGATGCACATTTTTTTTTACATGAAGATATATTAACCTTAACGATCACAGTACAAGATTTATATAGATCAGCAAAGAGGAAGAGCTAGCAGAAATAGGCTGCACATAACAGAATATACACGACCATTGTTTTCATCAATGATAGATGCACCTTCGATGACTAGTAGGAGTCTAATTCACACTTTCCACTTAATTGTCTTTTCTCATATGTTCATTGATGTAAAAGACATAATGCAAAATATAATTAACCTGATTTTGCATTACCAGTAAGATCAGTTCATCGGTCTAGTAAGTCTTAGATACAATTTAAACAAGAACAGTTCAACGCAAAAGGACTACCCATTCCAATTACGCCATTACATCAGAGGATACTTAAGGGCAGCTGGTGGCGAGCAGTACACACGTTTCAGTTTTTGGCATGGCAGTACCAGCTTCAGGATTGGGGTGTCCACCAGCTGCAAGATCAGGTAGCAACAGATCTAAATCTTTTGGCATGGTAGCACCAGCTTAAGGATTGAGGTGTCCACCAGCTTCAATATCAGGTAGCTGCCCATGGGATACCTTCCACTCCCGCACAAGTTCGTTCCAATCTGCATTGCTAATTGAACTGACAGGACTTTCTTTTGGCATGGTAGTACCACCTTCAGGGTTGAAGGTTCCACGAGCGGCAAGGTCATAGAGAAGCAGACCATCCTTTGGGGTTAATTTCCAAGCCTTCACAAGTGCCTCCCAATGAGCATTGCTTATCGATCTGATAGGACTTTTTAATGGCTTGGCGGCACAAAGAGGAAATTCCATTGGAAATGTATGAGCATATCACACACAATTCTTCTGTTGCTTATTCCATGTCCAACATCTGATCTTAATTCTTCTGCAGCCGTCTTGGGCGAGGATACTCCCGAAGGCATCAGGTTAGGCCCCTGGTTAGAATGACAACATGGATCAATCAAAGAGCATGATGACAATTAACTATATATGAGTAAACAATAATGAAATCCATAACACAGACAAGACATGGTATAAGAGCCCTCTGAGTCTTTCCTTTTGAATATGATCCGAAATCTATTTACCTGTTGTACTATGGAAGGAGTCCTAAAGTACTACGACGTGCCAACCGTGCTAGACGTAGCACATCTACAACTCTATTTTGTGTCCGCCAAGAAAGAGTTGTTTGCCCCTATATATAGTCCCAGGTAGTCATAGAATAGATGAGAGAGAGAGATACAACATATTGATAGCACGTAGAGGGTTTGTCCTCTCGTGTATTGTAATACTCCTCCCAATTATAGTGATACGCCGCAGTGCGTTCCGTGGTTTTTTCCCGTTTGGGTTTTACACATAAAAATATGTATTCTTGTTCTTCATTTGATCTAGTTTTATTATTGCGGTTTTGTAACATTTCCACGTTCGAACGGGCTAGGCAATCCACTTACACATCTCAATACCCCTCCTCACGTGTGAACGAAGAGAAGAGGAGGTCAACACGTGGAAAACAATGGCACACGTATGAATGCGCTTAATATGGAAGAGATGGGCGAACTAGCAACTTGCAACTAGTTTCTTCAAAGATCTATACAAGGTATATACAAATGTGCAGCCTGTGATCATTGTCAATATCAATGAGCCGCAGATCAATTAACTGGGCTTTGCAGATATATGGATTAAATGGGTGATGGTTTGTGTTAAATAAGTGATTAAATGGATTTCAGACATTCAAGAGGTTTACGGAAGGGGACCCCTAATCCCCGTATCTTTTCCTTTTTATACCTGTGTAACTATGAACAGGCAACATGACAATTGTTAAGCCTAGAGAAATGTTCTATGCTTGTAGGGAACAAATGTACATAGGAGATGGGTCAACAAGTGATGACGATCCTAGATGTTGACAAGGCATTTAATTTGAAGAAAAATACCAAGGGCTGCCAGTTCCTGAGGTATGGATGAAAGATGGCAGATTCAACCAGTTAAAGAAAAGTAAAAGAAAAGAATGAATGACTGGTCTGAAAAGTATCTTGCAGGCAATCACGACAAGATATTGTGCCGGAACTTTTCCTATCACGACATATCCTATCATTGTTTTCAAATTTTCGGTGGGTTTATGCGATGATCTTATGCAAATGATTAAGAACTTCTGGTGGGATGACGACAATGAGAGGAGATGTATTCACTGGACTAGCAGGGAAGGTGTAAGTAAGATAGAAACTAATAGACACATTTAATTGGAAACGTCTCTTAAATACTCTCTTGTGCTAAGAATGAAATGCATAACACGGACAAGATATTTTGTCGGGACTTTTCTTAGTTCTGTGTGACTTTGCTTCTCACTGTCAGAGGAGCCGGTTCCAGCAATCACTCCCCAGATCAAACTAAACTAGTAACCGAAGTACCGGGTCTAGGCCCAAATAAAAGTGCATCTCAACGTATTACAGAAATGCAGGGCTCTACACTAACACCTCTACACTAGACAACTTTCTAACCGTACTAATGATCTAAACAGTTTATCTTATAGAGTAACTAATGGTTTCCAATTACTTACCGCCATTGATACCACTGCCGAGGTGGCCGGAGCACGCCGACGATGTGTCTGCCAAACACGATGGTGAAGTAGCGGGAGGGAGGGCTCTGCTGGATGTGGCCGGAGGTCGATCTAGGGTTTCTCCAATTGGGGAAAACTGCAGGTGTCGCCCGGCTGCTGGCCGGGTGTGGGTTTGGAATTGGTGTGGAAAACTGGATATGTCGCATGGCTCAGTGCGGGTATGGAGTGGTGGTTATGCGGGCCTTGGAATTTGGACATAGTTTCCTAAATACCATTCGCCCTCTCTCCGTGTTTATGCGTTATAGTTAAGAAGACTGACGGGTAGAAGGGACATTTCCCGGTGCATTTGGGAACATAAACGGTGCCGGGAGTGTGTGGAGACGGGAAATATTTTGGTTGTTCAAAATTTCGCTCGCAAGCCAATCTAGCTAGGCCGCTTCTCAAATTTTAGGACAATTCATACATGTGGGTCCGCAATCAGCGGGTTCTCCCATTCCTGCGCTGAACTTATCCACAACTAAAAACTACGTACATCTCGGTTTTGAAATGGACTAAAACTACGCACATCTCGGAATTTGAAGGACCAACCAAGCAAAAAATCTTAAACTCAATTTTCAAATGGACTAAAATCTACTTGATGGCAGAAAAGGAGAGTCAAAAATTCGGTCAACCATCATTAAACCGATGTTAGGGACCAAAATTATACTTAATTAATTAAGAGTTTGAGGGCAGATTTAGACGAAAATAGAGTTGAGGGACCAAAGTTAGACTTCCGTAAGACTTAAGGGACCAAAAGTGCAGTTAACCCTAATTTAAATGAAAAACAACTAAATGAATTCGAATACGTTTGATATATATATATATGTTTACATCTTGGTGTGCTCCAAATTGAAGAAGAGAGAAGCTTTGGCTGGTTTTGAGGGCTTTATCGACCCTCGAGTGTGCACCAGAGAGAGACGAGAAGCTTAAGTGAAGAGAAAATGCACGTGGGAGTGCAGCTATGCAGTTCGTACGTGAAGAAAGCTCAGGAAAAGTCAAAAAGCCTGGTTACTTTACCAGTGGATCTTCTGTTAGCATAGCTTCTATATGTTGAAAAGTCAAAATATTAACACGCCGACCCTAGCTTAGCTCGATGGATGCCATACAGCATGCATGAATTCTTGCAGTAAACATGTGCATATATATGCACGTGGGAACTTGAAGAAGCAAGGCAAACTCCAATATATGAATGGTGAGAGAACCTTCTAAAGGTTCTTCTAACAAGTTAAGGTCATGGTTGGTATTATTTTACCTAGGTAGTATATATATTGTACATGACAAATGTGAAATGAAAATATGTGCATCTCTATAAACCCGACCTAAACCCCAAACCCCTAAACCCTAACCCTAAACCATAAACCTAAACATATATATGTACATATCACTACCAAAAAATGAGGCATGATTCAAAGGTTTTCCATTGTTTTCTTGT
>NC_061510.1:267544658-267648536 GCF_022539505.1 Lolium rigidum | reverse complement strand
CGGCTCCGGTGCGCGATCTCCAAATAATCATGAAACATGCAAAATAGATGAAATAACATAAGTATTGTGTCCCAATATGAAATATATCAATGAATAACAGCAAATTATGATATAAAATAGTGATGCAAATTGGACGTATCAGAGCTCTTTTTGCTTAAAGCGGCGGGTTTGAGATGCCTCCAGTCGTTGTGAATATGAAAGCTCAGGCTGCTCCACGGGCGGCTACACATAATCATGCGGTAACTTGTTAATATCAAAGTCGTGGTTGTTCATCATGGAGACCTAGACCCCTGCATGTGCCATTTTCCCCGCTACCAGGCTCCCCCTTCTTTCACTCTCGACTCCACCGCAAAAAAAAACTGGTGAACGAAATCACTTTACTCTACTCCCTCCGTCCTCAAATAAGTGGACGTTTATCCTAAAACTTTATCCATAAAAGGGTGTAGTAATTCTATAAATCCAAAGCACTTTAAATTAGCAAAAATTGATTCTCTCTCATCGCACGGAAATCAAATCCTTATATTGAGCACATGTTATCTTCATTTTCTACATGCAATTAGCTCATTGGAGGTGCAAAAATTAAAGAGGAGAGATGTTGATTTGCATCTTCCCAATGCAATTGTATCTCCACGTGATAATCTCTCTTGAAAAACCCGCACATCCATTGCATACGGACGCAAACAGACATATGGTCTTCCTCTGTCTCTCTCCATCGGTCACGTATATTTATTGTCCAGAAAAAGTAGAACGTATCTTTGGTCATAAATTCTGCCACGACCATTGATTCGATGAGACAATACGGGACGCTCTGTGGTGAGATATTATGACGCTGCTACAGAGTTGCTTCTCGGCTACTCCTAATCTATTCGGCCTAGTGGTTGCCCATCATCGAAACTCAGAAAAAGGAAAGACGTTTATCTAATGGTAGAAATATTTTCAAACCCGCGAGAGTTCATACGCTAACGCTATAAACATACTAGATAATAATGTGCTTCTTTGTCGAAAAAGATAATAATGTGTTTGAATTAAATCATATAAATGGTAGAAATTCAATGAATAAAAAATAATTCAGAGAAATATTGAAATATTCACATGGACGAAGCTTGGAGAAAAATGGCGATGGGGACAGTAATTTTTTTGCAGGTAAGTACGTCTAGTAGTTTTTTTACATGTGCAGTAAGTACCGTATCTAGACAAAATCGAAGTGCTACCGTTGCAAGTCTGCCGCCTCCCAACAGCACTTCGAATGCAGGGAAGGGGCATGAATTTTCTATTCTGCACTCGGGGGTGCAGAGGGGTTGTTAGAGTCGTACTTAGACAAGACTGCTACAGACCTTTCACGACTTTGCTTCCTGCGTGAACAAGCCGAGACTCTATGATGTGGAAACCTGCACTGACAAAGCCATCAGGTCCACAGTCAACATCACCATAAAAGCTTATGCATGTCTCCTGCTTCACCCAAAGAGGGACTTCCCCCAAACAGCAGGCGAGCCGCACCCCCGCCTCTCTCTGCATTTTTTTATAAAAAAAACAAGAATGTCTCCATTTCAGATGTTCAGTGGAGGAATGTTCGACACATTTTGGAGCATTACACGTGGGACCAGCTCGGCTAGACCTATATGTAAGTCGTATGTGTCAACCCAAGTATTTATCCTCTATGTCGGTACTCTGGCAACCATCTCTTCACACAAGCCACTATTTCGATGGACAGGTCAGCGTAGATCACGGATTGGAATAGATGGCTGAACTTCCAAGGGTCTACTCCCTCCATACAAAAGCTATATTATTATATTCGTATTCAAAAAATATTTCAAATGATCGGAAGCTAGATAGAGTATGAATCACCTGGAGCATCTCCCATAGGATATCATTATATTCATATTCAAAAATATTTCAAATGTTAGAAAGCTAGATAGATTATACCTACGTTTTCGACGGAGCCGGATTTGTTTAACGCTCCGCAACCTGACATGGAGACACTGATATGGGACTAAAATATGGAGAGAGCCAAAATTAAACCTTTTTTTGGATGGAGGGAGATGAAGAGCGCAGCCATACAGCTTACACCACGACAGTAGTCCTATTCTATATATAGCACACCTCTGCCAGCAAGTCTGGTCATATTCGCCTATCTCGTTTGCCCTCCTTCCATCTCTATCCTCTAAGCGAGAGAGAAAGCAACCGACCTTCCGCTAAATCTTGCACGTGGCGCATCTCGGTGCGGAGCAGCAGGCCGGTGCGACCGAGGTTGAGGCGTCAGCGGCTTCATCAGCCTCTCCTCTTCCGCTAGATATTCCACATGCATGGCGCGGCGCATCGCCAGCCGAGAAGCAAACACCGGTCAGCCTTGGTGGAGACGTCGTCGGCGTCCTCGAGGTGCGGCCGCCCTTCTGCGACCCAGCGTCGACTCAAGGTATGAATCCATGCGATGTGCGCCCCTTTTGCCGAACATGTGTGTTTTTTCTATATATACATTGCTTGAAAAGCTCACTAAGTCACTTATTCTATGTATATATCCATAGACGACCAGGGCTGGAACTACGCCACAAAGTCAGCTCTAACCCATCGGTGTTGTGATGCTTGGGAACACTGCACAAAACACATTTTCTTGTTAAAAGTGTATCGTGCAGTGTGACTGAAGTTTCACAATGTCAATGAGATTAAACTCCAGTGACACTGCACGAAAGCAAAACCTCGAAGCATGGCCATGGCGGTTCCAACAGTTTAGGAGTATATGACTTCCAGAACCGTACGTTGGTTATTATTTCCAGTCCTTCTAAATTCAGTTCGTTCTTAAACTTGCAGGCTAATTTTGTTATTTTGCTGACAATGGCTCGCACGAGCAGATTGTCTTTGTGGATGTGATGAGGTGGTAGTCCTAAGCCAAATCAGCTCAACGAGGCCTCATCTTAACACATAAAAAACTATTCGACCTCGTCCACAATTTTCTCTTTCTTTTCTCTTCTTTTATTGAAACTTGTTTTGCTCGCAGACGAGTCAAGTGACAAGTGTACTATCTAAGATTTTGTGTATTATATATGCCCCAATTGACTCTCATCCCCAATGTAATCTTTTTTTATGAATGTTGTTTTAGACTTGTTTACTGGATGTACACTATCGTATATGGCATGCATGTGCCTATAGAACTTTGTATAGCCGATCTAGCCAGGAAGATCAATCTGTCAAGCTTCATGCACTAGATGCCATGTTTAATTTACTCCCTCCAATCCATATTACTTGATGTTAAAATGATTGTATCTAGATACATCTCTATCATCAAGTACTATGAGATGGAAGGAGCACTACATCAGTTCAAAAAAAGTACTACATCACAAATGCACCAAAAGCGTACTACAAGACATCATAAGACCATCACGTGCAAAGCGCGTACATTGTACTAGTAGAGTTTAATACTAAGCTTCCAAAGGGGAATAAGATTATACATATAAACATTAAACAGGACCATGAGCAGAGCAGCAGGGGCGTTGACCGAGAACATGCCAGGGAAGACATAGTTCTGGAGGAAGAGGCCATATGTTGCGTGCTTGGCCTTGGTTGCGGAGCGGTGCTTCCTCCACACACTTAGGCCTACGTCCAACGCATGCTGGATCATGCTGCGGATGTCCTTCTGGATGATTCTCCCACATAATGGGCCAAATAGCTCCCCGCGCCTGCGGAAACGAATTTCACCACTCCTCGGCCGCTTCAGAATGTAGCGGCTCTTCTGGTTCATGCGCTCCTTGTCGCCGTCCATGTCATCAGAATCCTCCTGTGAATTATTAAGTACATAATCATGTGATTAATGACAGATCAAATAAAAACTACACTATCATAAACAAATCTTAGAAACCCTAAAAATCAAATATGTGTAGAACAAGTAAACGGCAGAACAAATCATACTAAATCACGAGAAAACCCTTTGAACAGCGATGAACATAAGCCACAATAATTGCAAGTCCAATAAGTATGAACCCATAAATTAATTATATGACTAACTAAAACAACTACATGGTAGAATAGTCGAAAGTAAACTAGTATCCGACCGTACGGATCCTAGAATCAATTACGTCTACAAGAACAAGGTAGGAGATCAAATCAATCAAGAACTCGGGCAAACCATATGAACAGTAAATGAAACAAATAGGATCGAGACAGTTCTAGTAAAAGAGCAGTACCTCCTTGTTGTCACCCTCGACATCCTCCTCGAACAGAACGTTTGGGCAGAGATCGTCGAAGGGGTCGATGCTGGCGGTGATGAGGTCCGCTTCCAGCACCGAGGCTAGGAATACCTCGCAGTGGTCGCCTGCAACGCCATGCGGATCTTCCACTGGAGCAACGGCATTGCCATCCACCTTCTCCTCGATGGCCAGGATGCCCGTTTCGACCGAGGCCGAAGAACCAGACGAGAAGAGGCTGCAAGCGGCCTGGGTTCCCGGTGAAGCCTCACCCGCCGCGACGGCCACTACCGCAGAGGCAACCTCTGCGCCAGCGGCCACCGATTGCTCCGCCTCGTCCGCACGGACGCGCTTCATGCTGCAGCGGTTGGAAGTGAGGAAGTCGGAAGTGCGGTACGTGGATGGGGGGTTTTCACAGTGTGGGGGATGGGAGGCGCTCGAGAGAGACGATGAGGCCTATGATTATAGGGTAGCTATGATTACATTACCTCTGACCCTCTGTATCCAGGAGTGGACGCGTGGGTGTGGACGCGTGTAGTCGTGCAGTCGTGCGTGTACTCAACTTTCCATTTTCTGGGAAACGTGTAACATTTTTCTTGGTCCATTTAACTTCAGGTGGGGCCCACTATACCGATTCTTCCAACAGTTATAAGTAATTCAAAATCATTCAGAAAAATATGAGACCTTCACATTTTGATTATTTGTGTCAAATAATGTCCATGAAAAAGAATAGCCTTCAGAAAATAAATCCTCCATGCCAATCCTCCCTCAAAGTTCATGTCATACTGCGACATCGGTCATGCCCGTCTACTCCAAGTAGCTTCCTCTAGAGCAATTTGTCTTGGTACATTCTTCAAATGAACCAAAATTTGGCACAAGGATGCATCATCACATGGAAAATGACGCTACCATTGCGTCTTCCATTTTGTTTGAATTTTTCAAAATTGTCATGCCCTAACAAAAAAAAGGGTATGTTCCTTCTATGAAGCATGTATCAGAAATACAATACCAATACTGGGGACGGGGGCACATGGTGGTGTGATGATACATCACATTTGGACCACATAACACCATTTGGACCAACCAAAAAAGTTTCAACCACCCTACACAAACTCTGGTCAACCCTAGTTTGACCAATATTCTGAAAGTCGTACATAATTCAAAATTCTTCAGAAAAATACGAAACCTTCACATTTGGATTATTTGCGTCGGATAATGTCCATGAAAAAAATATAGCCCTACAAAATAACCTCCCTTCCCCAATCATCTCTCAAAGTTCAGGACGCTAGTGCGATGGTCATGCCCGTCTACCCCAATTAGCTTTCTCTTGACCAATATGTCACCTTACATTGTTCACATGAACCTAAATTTGGAACATGGGCGCATCATCACATCCATGGAAAATGAAGCTACCATATTGTCTTCCCATTTTTCTTTGAAATTTTCAAAATTGTCATATCCTAAACACAAACTTACACCTGGATTTTCTCAATAGTTCACAGGACACAACGATCATGGGATCTCCTTTGAGACCACTCCGAGAGTCACTCATTTCTTTCGAGCCTTAATTAGGAAATTATATGCATGATATCTATAAACTACCAAACGCCCTGGCCAATTGAATGAACGTCCTTAACCAACACATGGGCCAAGATATTGACTTTCGTGCAGTGCACAACATGTCGCCATTACTTTTGGCCAATTTCCCTATACCTCGACGGGTGTCATGTGCCCACTGTTCGCCCCCATATAGCGTATGCTTTGTGTGTTTCTCGTTTTGGCACCACCACCGGCAAAAAGATGCATCATGGATCATGACTAGCGAGGAAGTTCTACAACACGCCCATATAACTTAGCAAGTCCTATATATGTATACCAAATGTAGGGGAGAGAGATGGAAGAAACTTGCTCCAACAGTATATCATTGACTACAAGATATACAATGATATTACTATTTAAAGTTAAAAGTTACATTTTTTCGAATCAAAATAAATTTTTAAACGTTCATATTATGTTGACTACAATTCCTAGAATTTGCAAATAAAATTTTGAAATACGCAAGAAAAAACAAAATTGAAAAATATTACATAAATAGTGCGACAAGAAGACAAAAAGCACAAAATGACAATATTCACATAGAAGCATGTCCTTTTTTATCTGTGTGTTTATTTTGAATTTGTGTTTGAAATTTCCAACGGATGTAAGTACACATCCTGTGAACACCCCCAATGTTTCAAATCTTTATATGCTTCTAAATTCGAATTTTAGAAGCGATACCATGTCACATGTAAGGTATCATTGGATTTCCCCGTCCCCTATTTGCACCCCCAACGGAGACCCCCCTCTCCCATATGGATTGTGTCTGTGGAGGTGTCCCCTCTCCATGCCTTAGAGCAAGTATATAATAGTATAGCCAACTGCTAGCTATAAAGTGAGTGTGGTAAGTCATATTGAGCAAACAAAGAGCTACATTGTACCATAGTGAGTTATAAAAATCTACTAGTAATACGTTTCGAACATATATATGGTCCGCCTTTCACTTTCACAAAGTGCCTACGAGAAATAGCTACAAGCCACTCCCTATCTCCCTCCTCTCCTCTCTGCTCCAACTAGATAAGAATATTATTAGAGAGATGTTGGAAATGAGCAGAATGTAGGGAAGGAATCTTCGCGGGGAAAATTGCACAAACCACCACTTATTGATGTTGTTCTCGTTGCACAAAACACTGAATTCACATGTTTTTTTGCACATGCCACCAACTATATGTAAGATTAAATTGTTTAAGAGCAAATCAGATGATCGGGGACCACCAATACTTTTTATTCTAGATTGTATCAATTTCCAAGATTGAACACATACCCTTTCAAATATTACAATTTTTATTTTTATTTCAGAAGTTCATTTTTTCATCAAATTTTTGGCTAATCTCACAAAAAGTGATATAAATTTCAAATGACATGTACAATTATTTTTGAACTTTCGCAGATTTTTTTATTTTGTCTTCTTTTTATTACTGCATTTTTTCCAATATTATTAGAAGGTAAAAAAATTCACTAAATTTTGGCAAGAAAATATTTTTTCTGACTATCCCACATTAGTTAGTTTATATTATTTCAGTTACTAAAACATTTTCCCGGATTTGTGGATACTATATCCCGGGTTTTCTCGCTGATACTTTTTTGATTGATTGTAATTCTAGAATTTGACCAATAAGCTTCGAATGCGAAAAAAAACCTGTTGGGCTATGTCCCTTCAGGTAGAGATTTGTTCGTTGCCTAACTTCGATGCCCAGTCCATGACTGCGGACCCACATGTTAGAAATTTGAAATGTGTTGGCTCCAAAAAGTTGGCGCTAGACCAATTTCATCCAGCGAAATGGCCATTCTACCCACCTAGCTTGCAGAACTAATGCCGAACATTTTCGGGAGGGAAAGGGTATTGAAGTAACTGTAAACTATGGCCACATGACAATCGTTTCCATTCTGAATCCAACCGAGGCTCCGATGCAGTTTTCCCCATCTCTACTAACCCTAGATCCCCCTCCGGATATATCCACCACCGCCTGCCCGCTACTCGTCCCCGCCGATCGCCGGACGTAGCGTTGCCGCGTTATGCAAAGACCACGGTCGTCCATCGTCTGGGGCAACATGCAAATCAAATCCAATCTCAGTGTGTCGAAGATCCCTTCGTCTAAACCCTTCTCTTGCTGAAGGCAAGATGTACAATCAAGTTCTTAATGCATTTAGCATGTTGTATTGTCAAGTTCTTATGTGCATTTATGTTACCTTCTGTTGGACGATGACACACTCAGACTGCTTCCCTTGAACACAGGTAATGATGCTACTGGGCATGTCTTTGTGGACATAGTCGACCACCGGATGGATGCTAACCATGAGGAGGCAACCCTGAATAGTAATGGGGATAAAGGCATGCATGCTTAGTGTATTTAGTCTGTTTATTCCATATTCTATTTGTAGTACCATTATTGTTACCTCATTAATTGTTTACATGTGTAGTGGTGGCTGGCAAACTGGCAGTTGTCATTCAAAAAGGTATGATGAGGCGAGTGTCACCTTTTGTCGCTGCAAAGTTTGCAGCTGAATGCCACAATGCAGTCAAGAACCATGTGCATGTGCGCTCGCACTGGAAGATATATAAGGGCGATAGTAGGCTCCTCTCACAATAGCTGTCACAACATAAAACTGTGTTGTGCTGAGTATTTCAAGTTTGTTGGTTATATAAGTTTGTTGTTGCGCTCGACACACGTGCTAGATGATGTTCCCTGTTTTTCTTAGGATGGATTGCATTTTATTTATTTCACAATAACGTCATTTAGAGAGCAACGTCAGTTGAATTGAATTCCAGCTATGGTAACTATAGTGCACATGGTCGCTAGCGGAAACTGTAAATTTTATGTACACCTGAAACCTTTAAGCTGATCACCTATTTATGTTATTTTTTCAGAAGGACAAATACAACGGCAAAGAACTTAGTCCTCTGGATATGTTCAAAGAGTGCCACTTGAGCCGACATAACGGCTTCTCCACCCAGACAAAGGATGCAATTGTAAGCCATCTTTCAAAGAGTTGTCAGTAATGTTTTTCTTATATCTTGCTGCATCTCCTAACCATGATTCTTCATTGTAAAATAAGGCTGAGATGGAATATGAGCTGTGTGTACCTACATGAAACAGACAACGCAGGACTGATCGAGGCCCAGGTTGTTTATGAGGTCCTCTCGAGGAAAACTTCCCAGCCTACATTTCTTCAGAATGTAGGGGTCACACATCACTCCTCTCGATCCAGAATGAGCAAGCTTGCTGCAGAACTTGAGAAGGAGAAGTTGGCAAGTGCAGAGTTGTCCAATGTTGCCAAGATCCAGAGGGATCAAATTAATCAGCTGACAACCAAGGCAAAGGAAAGATTAGAAAAGCAGGCTGCGATGTTGGCAAAGATTGAAAGGTTTCTCATGCTTAAGTAAAGGTAGACTGCATAACCCTGATAACGTGGTTCACACAGGTTGTGGTATGCTCAATGCTGGAAATGTTTTTTCATGCTGCTGGAGCTGTTCTGGTCATGTTGAAGAGATATCTTGGTGCTACTGTGCACGCTGAACTCTGATCTGATGTTATTGCATAGTTGTAATTATCTTAGTATGTAAATTATATTCCTGAATGTAATAATGTAGCGTTTTCACTTTTAGCATGCTCTTGTGGGCATATTGGTTATATGAAAATTAAGAAATTGAATTTTAATGGGTTGCATAAGAGGCAATTTTAGACGGGCCGATCCATCAACTAACGGGCTCAAGGCCCACGATCAAAGGGATTCAAGGCCCACCAAATATAGGGCCTAAAGGCTCAAAAATTAACGGGCCTGAAGGTCCATAAAATAACGGCCCAAGGCCCATAAGCTAACGGGTTCAAGACCGAAAGACTAATGGGACGGAGGGCCCACCAACTAACGAGCCTCCATGGGCCATCAACCAATGGGCCTCAAGACCCATAAAAAATGGGCCTCAAGGCCCATCGCCTAACGGACCCCAAGGCCCATTGACTAATGGGCTTCAAGGCCCATTGACTAATGGGCCTAAAGCCCATCGCCTAACAGGCCTCAAGCCCCATCACCTAACAGGCCTAAAAGCCCACCACCTAACGGGCATCAAGGCCCATCGCCTAACAGGCCTCAAGGCCCATCGCCTAACGGGCCTCAAGACCCATCGCCTAACGGGCTTCAAGGCCCATCGCCTAACGGGCCTCAAGGCCCATGTCCTATCGGGCCCACCTGCTGTATGTTGCCACGTTTCATGAACCTAGTGGCACATTTTTCGCAACGATGTTAGTTTATTTCAGAGCAGATGCTGCCACGTGTCCTCTGCGGGGAAAGCCACCGCATCGCAGAGAATATGCTAGGCGACAAAACAATATCACCCAACCGTTATAATGGGCCAATCATTGGCCTGACACATTGGTCGTGTATAGGGGGACCGGCCGGCAAGGTGTAAGTCCGTCACAACGGTCCGGGCCGGCTGGGCTTTGGGCTTGGACCTACCCGTCATGGATCTGTGACGCACTTTCCTAACCGTCAGTCTAGCCATCTGTGATGTGAGATCCGCCACGGTCCTGCAAACCGTCAGGATGAGGCCTCTATGACGGATTTTGCACATTCGTTGACGAACTAAAATCGTTATAGAAGTCCCAATTGTTACTAGTGTAAGCTTAATTTACAGAAATACTTATGAAGTGTGGTGTCTAGTTAGTATCATCTTTGTATGCTCAAGGTGATAGTGTGGGGCGCCCATAGATTGGGAATGTGAACTTTAAGGAATGCTTATGCAGCCCTACGCAGTGAATTTGTGTTTATTATCAAACCGGAGAGTGGTTCAGAGTAGCATAGTGAAGTGATAATATCTCTGTATTCAATTATGGTATCATTGTTAAGAGTGTCCACTAGTGAAAGTATGATCCCTAAGCCTTGTTCCTAAGTACTGAAACACCGTTTACATCCATTTCTGCTACATGTTTGCTTGCTGCCATTTTATTTCAGATTGCAATTACCACTCATAATCATCCGTATTACTTATATTTCACTATCTCTTCGCCGAACTAGTGCACCTATACACCTGACAAGTGTATTGGGTGTGTTGGGGACACAAGAGACTTCTTGTATCTTTACCAAGTCGTTCTTCAAAGAAGTGACTTGTGCCTTGAGCTCTTTGATTTCCTCTATGGTTAGTAACAACACAAGTACTAGAGGAAGTAGACGCTTTATTGTTAGAGCAACAAGGCAAGGAAAGTAATTTATCACAAGATTTAGCAATACTATGAGTGGATGAATTACTAGGACTAGCACATAGCAAAGTAACATTTTGAGTAGTAGTGTCCACATGAGGCTCACAAGATGTTGTCTTTGACATAATAGCCTCATGAGCTAACTTTAGCCTACACAGTAAGCTAGAAGATCCTCATGGGAGTGAGAAAGCTTTCCATGATTTTATTCCAATTTCTCATGATTGCTAGTTAGCAATTCAAATTGAGCCCTTAGCTCAACATTCTCCTTCAATATAGATGCTTCAAAAGAAGTAGAGTTAGTAGCAAAATCATCATCATTGGAAATATCAAGAAGAGAGGGTAACATATCATGCTCTTTTAAATATAAAGCTTGTAGTTGCTCATGTGACTTGGTGAGGATAGAGTGTTCGCTCTCCAAGGCCTTGTGGGCCTTGTCTAGATCATCTAGATCCTTAACAAGTTTATCATGATTAACACCAAATTTTTCCTTTTTCCTTTTTAAGCATGTTTAATTGAGCTTTAGCATGGTCTCATTCTTTCGTGAGTTTAGCAATTATTCCATTTTGAGACTCCTCAAGGGTTTCAAGTTTCTCCTCAAGAGAGGCTACGGTCTCTTGTTCTTCTTCAAGATCATTCTTTAGGGATGCTACATCATTGACATACTCTCGTTTAAGAGCAACTATTTTAAAAATGGTGTTCTCACGCATCCAAATAAGTTTTTGGCTCTCAATAGCGATAGTCAAGTTTTCGAAGAAGTGAAAGCAAGCAATTTTATATTTGGAAACAATACTATAGACGAGCTTACCCTTATACACGAATCGCTATGCAAATCAAATGGTATAAGACTTGAGTAAGCACGAAGTTTAGTTGAGAACTAGAAAATCCCTAATATATATCTCAATTTACGGGTGTCTGTCTTATAATACTTTAGATATTGCACTCTTAGAACATGACTGTGAAGTAGTTGGTTGGTTGGTGGACACTAAAAGCCTGACTTACTTTGTGAACCCAAACCCTCTAGATATATATATGTAGCACCACATGAAAGAATCATCGTCTCCTAGAATGACAAAAAAAACATGTGTATTCCTTTCTGGAGAACTGCTGGGTATACAAAATAGCATGAACAAGTGTCTAATCACACTCGGCGATTTGGCTGCTAGATCACTACGAATAGGATGCACCGGGAGTATTTGGTCAGGACGCACGTGAATGTTTTGCTCCTCTAGCTTTTTTGCATTTGATTTGCTTCCACGGAGTTGGAGCAACTCTGAAGACAATAGTTGTTGAGCCCAACACTGATGAGTGCACCTTCCCAATTTTCGTATTAAAAGTTTCTAGGATTCCAGCCTTAGGATGAGTTGACGTGTATGTAGTTTAGTTGTCGGTGTTTTTCTTTCCCAATAACCATTGTTTGATCGACTCTGTGTTTGATAAGCTTCGAATGGGACACATGAATAGAACTTGGGAGATAGGGTTCAAATGAGCAACCATCAACACTAGAGTGGGCGAAACATTTTCCTCCCGGGTCGTCCACGCAGGCGACTCCGGAGGCTCCAAACCTAGTCGTCGCGACCTCCTTCACCTGCTGTCCCGGTTGTCGCCGCCGCCGGTGCCAGTGGTGGTGGCGGAGGAAGATGGGTGGGAGGAGAGGCACACCCGGTGGCCATTCCTACACGCGGAGGGCGGCGGTTTGGGGGTGTTCAGGTTGGCGCCATCTATGCGTGCGTTCGTGGCACCGCAGTGGTGCGGCCAGGCGCGATGAGGAGTGGGGCGAGGCGGCGGAGCCGACCGTGGCGCCGTAGTGGTGCGGCCAGGCGCAATGAGGAGCGTCGGCGACGTTTGCGTGGGGCAAGGTGATCTGGATCCATTTCGGGCTGGCCACGAGGCAAGGTGGCACTAGACATCGGGATCCCGGGGTGGTGCTCAGGCTCTTCGAGCTGCAAGCCCTGGTGGCAACGGCGCGACTGGGCCCTGGCTTCAAGCCATCCATGTGCCTGCCGATGATCTACTCTGTGTCTATCGGCCGGGCGCTCTCTGTTCGGTTTTTTGTCGACTCGTCTCCCCCTCGGCCGCCGACCGGTGACGTCGAGGCTGATGGTGCGGTTTTCAGTGAAGGTAGCTGTCCTAGGGTTCCTCTTGTGCGAAGATGGAGACGTTCCTAAGGCCGGTCCTTCTTGATCTAGCCGGAGTGTTAAGTTTCGGAAGGCTCTGCCGACGAATGTAAGCGTGCACCTTATGCCTGGAGTTTTCTCGATCGGGTGGTATTCAGTTGTGCGCAACCATGCTTTTATTGCGACCATTTTTTTCTGGAGGGAACGACGCAAAGCTCAGTTCTATGTTGCCATCAGATGACATTCTTGTCCATAGTGAAATCAGAGGCGGAGAATATAATAAAAGCGGGATTGGAGGACTAGCAATGGAGGTTCGGGTCTATGTGCTATTGAGGGACTTGCTTGGTGTTCTGGGTTCGCAGCAACAATATGCAAGTGGAGGCGGCAGCACATGTCAGAGTCTTACCTTTCAGGGTGAAAATCCAAGGTCTGCACTTAGTTGGTTGTACCTAGCAATGGCCTTGTTGAATGCATTATTTTAAGAGCGGAGAGTATCTTTAGGGTGAAACCTAAGATCTTTGATTGGGCGATGATGGAGCTTGTGCATTGTTACCTTCTTGGAGGCGTCGCTTTTAGAGAGCCTGGAATTCAGGTGTTGTCTTGGTGGGGATGTGTTGTTGCTGCTAGAGCTGGAATACTGTAGCGGGATTTTAATTTCTTAGTTTTCTTTTTCTTTTTTATTGTTCTGTGTATCTATACTGCTATTAGAGTATTGCCTTGTTGCAGAGGCTGAATGTAATTAGTATCTTTCGATATTAATATATTCTCTTTATCAAAAAGGTTCAAATGAGCAAATGGCCTATCTTACTGCATTGTATCTCGGCACGCTGTCATAAAAGATACAAGAACTTAAGCAATAGATATGTCAATGCATTTTGTTTTAAGTTTGTTATTATCTAATAAATGTTGCATTTAATTGATTTAGGGTCATTTTGCACGTGATTAGGGTAGTAAAGTTTTTTTTCCTGTGAACAAATGCAAGTGTCATATGTTAGTTACCACTAAGGCTAGCCATAATGCTAGTATCATGCATATTGGACCATAAAAATTATGATGTGGCAGTTAATTAAGGAGAAGAGAGGAGATTAGAGTTACATAGGTGATACTGTATTATAGCGCATATCACGAGAAAATTTAATGCCAAACAAATCTTATATACAAATTTGCATTGAGATTCTAAAAAACAATAAATATAGCATGACTACCAAATTTTATCTACAAAGGATGAGATATGTTTTATTCAAATATGTGTGAGCCATGCATCTAATTAAATATTTACATGTTTGAGAGCCACAACACCCACAAAAACTTGCAACAGTTCGTCAGACCAAATCGTAGAGATCCTTGAAGCCTCTAGTGTTACATGCGAAACGGGGAACCCCCAGATGCCCGCCGCCATCACCACCCCTTCTCCTTCGCCCTCCTCCCCGCTGCTGACCGGATGAAGCCACTAGGCGGGCGACGCCTCTTCCCAGGCAGTATGGGATGGCGTGGAGGCATCCACCTCCCCTGCGGTTCGGCTCTCTTGGGACTGCGGCGCATGGGTTGGACCCTTGCAAGATATGAGGGGTAGAGGATGTGTTAAGAGCAATTCCAATAGTGTAGACAGCTGTTGGCTATAAGCTAAGTGACATGTCATCTATAGCCAACTTAGAGCCAACATATACAATAGTGAGCTATAAAAATATAGTACTTTATCAATGTATGACCCACTTTTCACTCTCACAAAATGCCTAGGAGCACGTGCTAGAGCTGGCTCTTGCATAAGAGCAAGTTCAATAGTATAGCCAACTGTCGGCTATAAGCCAAGTGCCATACCATCTATAGTCAATATAGAGCTAACATGTACAATAGTGAGCTATAAAATTGTACTACTTTATTAATACATGGCCCACCTTTGACTCTCACAAAGTGCCTAGGAGCACGTGCTAGGGCTGACTCTTGCATGAGAGCTCACTCTTCTTCTCTCTCATCCTCTCTCTCCTCCAACTAGGCAAAAATATATTATTTTAATTCTTGTAGCCAGCTGACTAGGCGTTGTTGTACTTGCTCTAAGAGCTCACTCTCCTTCTCTCTCCTTCTCTCTCCTCCAACTAAGCAATAATATACTATTTTAATTTTTATAGCCAGCTGACTAGAACTTATTGTACACTTGCTCTAAGTGGCACGGCCCGACCTCCTGTGGTGCGCTTTCCAAGGCGTCCTCCATGCCCTAGAGGTCTTCGTGATGGATCTAGGAGGCGAGGCTCCGTTGCAGTCGGGGCTGACAATGGTGGCGTCTGCGGGCATTGTTACCTTGTCGAAGGTGTCATCGCTAAGATTCTCCCGCCTCTTGCCCAAGATGTTCCGTGGAAAACCTTAGATATGGGTCCCAAATCTAGGAGTGAAGTTAAGCACGACATTGTCCTTTTGACCTCACTGATAAAATGGTCTAAAGTGGTGGTCTTGCATGATCGAAAGTCATCTCGTGTGATCAAGAATCTCATCCAGTACTCAATATTTATTGAACCCTTCTTGATTTATCTAGAATTTCATAGTTCTCCAAAACCATCATATCTCCTTCATTCAGAAAAAGGGATTTCACCAGGACGTACCAATACGAAGTACAAATAACCATATGAAAGGTTATATTTTGATTTTGATTGTACATACAAGATCCATGTATATATTTCCACACTCGATAATACGGAAGATGGAAATTATCATGAATGCCTCAAAAAATGTGTTCATGCCAAAGTGATTATGTTGCTTCAAAAGCTTGCAGCAATCCACACTTCAAGAACTCAGGTTGTTGAGTTCTAGGCATGTGTCTATGCTTAATATATACTCCCTCCGTACCAAAATGTAAGGCGCCTAAACTTTAGTTAAAAATCAACATATTTTAAGTTTGACAAAATTTATACGTAAAAATATAAATATTCACAATGCCAAATCAATATCAATAGATTCACCAGAAAGTATAGTTTCTTAAAATGTCAATTTGATATTGTAGATATCCATATTTTTTTGTATAAACTTGGTCAAACTTAGAAGATGTTAACTTTTGGCTAAATCTTAGGCGCCTTACATTTTAGGACAGAGGAAGTATATCTCAACTTACGTATAATACTTCAGATGCAATACTCTTAGAACACGACTGTCAAGATAGTTGGTCATTGGTTGGTGAACACTCAAGTCTGAGCTACTTCGTTAACCCAAACCTGGTAGATATATATCTGGCGCCACATGAAAGAATTATCATCTCTTAGGCAGACAAAAAAAAACAGAGCATGCATTCCTTTCTAGAGAACTGCTAGGTATAGAAAGATAGCGTGGCAAAGTGTTAAATCACATTCGGTGATTTGGTTGCTAGTATCACTATGAATAGGATGAACCGGGAGTATTTGGTCAGGAGAAACATGAATATCCTGTTCCTCTAGCCTTTTTGCATTCGCTTGGCTTTCATGGAATTGGAGCAGTAGAGGCCATGGTTGTTCAGCCCAACGATGATGAGTGTGGCTTCCTAATCTTCCAAAAAGTTGCTACTACGATTCCAGCACTTTGATGGGTTCTCGTGTGTGTAGTTTGTCTGCCGGAGTTTTCTTAGCCAATAGCCATTGGTTTATTTACTCCACTGGTCGACAAGCTAGTAAATCTAGCACGAGCGAGCTAGGACGGAGAAGCGAATGCAGAAGTGCAGAACATTTACAAATTACGCTCGGCACCGACCATAGGCGGTGTACGTACGGCTTGGTGTTTGTGTGTACGACACGATCGACCATCTCGATAGCGACCTATCTGTTGCCTCCACGACTATGCAGCTTGCCCCTATCATATGCATACGGTGTGCATTATGCAGTGGAGTGCGGAATCACCAAACTTCCGAATGACGACGATCGAGCAGGACGGTGGCCGGAGATGATTGCCGCTGAAATAATTCGCTCCGTTCCTTTGCATGTCACTCGACTGCTCTCTCCATTACAAATTAATGGACTGAATTTTGTGTAATAAATATGTATCTAGATGTGTAAAAAATATTACCTAGAACGGAGGTAGTATACTCTTTTAAGGTTATGTTCTTCTTTGGAGGGCGAACTTCGAGGGAATATTTTTTTTAGGTACTCAGTGAGAAGTAATTTAAGCATGCAATTTATCATGGATGGGGGGCACATTGCTGTTTGCCAAGCAAGCGCCTTGACTGCCCCAACTGCCATCAGCAACGCCTGTTATCCAACTGCAGCACATACCTCCCGAGGATGAAACAGCCTGGATGAAGATCTTGATGTTGAGCCCAGGGTTATGTAAGTATGTCACTAGCCAGGCAGATTTTCTATGTGCGCAGCATTAAAGAAGATCTGTGCACCGCGATTTGATTGAGATTTGTGCAAGATTAGAGGAAATGTAGCTTAAATCACACTGTTGACAACTAGCACCAGAGTACCACTTAACATTCTGAGCGTTCATGCCTTGTTCCAGGAGCTCACATTATGTCTTCATGCTCAAATTTGCTTGTTCGTTTCAGATAATCAGATCTTTGTTAATGATATAAACTGCGAGGTTTCAAAGGCCAATCAAGCTTATTATTGTATAAATTTTGCATCTGTGGTCCATTGGTCCATATCCAATTCAGCACTTCCCATAGTCCTGCCACTCTGACTTCAGCTGCGCTTGGGACCAAATCAACATGAGAATTCAACAGAAGTTAGTGATAAAAATGCCAGTTGACACTTAATCGCGTTGAAAGAATTGATACATACATTCATACATATACCATAGTCCTGCTTTTCAGAGGGAGGACTTCACAAAATAATGCTCAATAACATCTGAAACCCCAAAATATATTTTGAGGAATCTTCATCGTCATATCTACTAAAATACTATACATAATACTATATCACTGTGAATATTTGTAACGATGTGTGTACATAACATTAGTAGTGTGATCAATTTTATGAACGGAGATGAATTGAAGTGTTTTTTTTTCCTTTGGTACCGTGACCCCTGCACCATCAGTTCATATGACGGCCCTTGGTCTCTACAGGGAAGAGCATGCAAGCAATTGCAGCGAGGCATAACACCACCTCAAACACAACGATGGCTTCCATTTGATGGCAGCTTCTCAGCATCCCAACGGCTACAAGGGGGCAAACAATACCACCGATTCTACCAATGGCAGTTGCAATTCCAACACCAGTCGAGCGTACTGAGGTTGGATATACCTGCAAAGGCAAGAAAATAAATTAGCTCAAATGAAAAACTGTTTAAAAAAAAACTATTGCAACTTTTCTTCAAGGCTTCTTCAGATAAGAACGGATGCAGTGATTGTTCTTATCTCTTATGTGATATTCAAATTAATCAGCTAAAAACATTGAGCACTTAGCATAGCCAAAACCATAAGGTGGGCAGACCACAAGAGATAACTAACTTAGCCCATAGTCTGCAGAATGGACCAAAATCGTAGACTTATTTAGCCGGAGCTATCTGTCTAGCAGTGAAGACACTAATGGACACTTCAAGATTCAGATGTGTCATTGGTGATTTAATTTAGGATCTAACAAGGACATTGGAAGAAAAAAAACACCCTAGTGATTGCAGGAGAATGCTCAATTGCTTAGCAGATGTGAATTATTTGGAATATTTCTACCTACATTGACTCATATTATTATGGTACACCTACTGTCAGGATATTGTATTTCTGCTTTAGAACTTCCGATGGAAACCTATCCAAGAATACCCAATAAGCGAAACTACCATCTGAATACACCTGGCCTAACATATTAAACTCAACATACTATGAAAACCAAGTCACCAAAAAACACATTTACTAAATGCCATAAAAAGCCGATACGAACCTCTGGGGCATATAAACATAGAACTGTGAAGCTGCCAATGGCACAGCCGCGGGCACCAAATAGAAGGGCAGTTGTCCATAGCTCAGTCTGATGAAACACAAGTGGTCCAAGAAAACCACAGCATGCAAAGAGCAAGCACCACATTGTAGCTTTTCGGCCGAACCAGTCAACAAGAACAGCAGACACAACTAAACCCGGAAACTCTGATAGAATAGTAGAGTGATGAGTAAGTGATATAAACAGCAGCCAGTCACACTGTGAAGAAATGGACTTCTATATGCTACCTGCAAAACTTGTAATGAATGTATCTTTGTAAAGGTTGGCATCTTCTTCACTATTCACATATCCCAGCCCAGATGCGCAGCTACTATTTGCATCACTAAGTTGCGAAGTCAGCAAGACTAGTCCATAATAAGCGAAGGAACTAGCGTAGAAAGCAAACCAAAGCAGAAGAGTTGATCTGCACAATTTTCGTGACAGTAGACTGCGCAATGCAACAGCACTACCAGATTTGGAGCTTATGGCATTATCATCTGCACACTCCTTCTCTCTGACTGGAAGAAGATGATCTATCTCAGAGGTAAGAGCACTATGATCAACTTCGCTGTCTCGTTGGTATCTGAGAGTTCCAGGAGGAAGATCTGCCTGGTTTGTCCTAGCGATTCTCTCCAGAACAAGTGTTGCATCAGACATTCTATTTTGAACACATAGATAGCGTGGCGATTCTGGTGTAATTCCAAAGAAAGGAAGCAAGAGAAAACAAGGAAGGGCGGTCAATGCTAGCAACCACCTCCAACTCAATGCTGATAAGACAACCTGCAGTAGGAATAAACTGTATAAGACTTCATTAATAGTTCAAAATATAAATTAGGAAGTATCAGTGTGATACCCATGCAAGCGAAGCCTCCAAGATTGTGCCAATAGTCCAAAAAAAGGAAAAAACTATCATCCAAGTGCCACGATTTTGTGCAGGAACAAACTCCAAAAACCAAGACGAGAACACATGCCCGCCACCCACTCCTACGCCAACGAGAAATCGAAGAGCCATCAGACATAAATAGTTGGGAGACAAAGCACTGAGGAAACCCATCCCAGAAGTAAACAGAGTTGAATACAGTAAACCAGTCCTGAAACAAGAAAAATACAGTTCTGTTTAGGGGTTAATTTGGTACACCGTTGCAAGTTTTCAACTATAAACCCGTCCACCATATATAGTGCTGAAATTATTTTACAAGTCCAAAACAGACCAGTCATGCCGAAGTTGCATAATTGTAGATCAAGAATATCAGTCAAATTCAGAATAACAGAGTCTGCAGAACATTGTCAAACATAGAAATGGTTGTACTAGAACACTGAAACATGGAAGCACTTACAAGAGTAGATACTTACCTTCGCCCATATGTGTCAGAAATATAACCCCAACTACATGCTCCTATTAACATGCCAACAAACACTACACTTGAGAGCAGACTCTCATCCTGGGCGGAGACATTCCATTCCTCCCGAACCAATGGTCCAACAAAAGACAATAGCATGAGTTCCATGGCTTCTGCAACCCAACCCATGCCTGCATAAGCAAGAACAAGTGCTTGGAATTTCCCAAATCCCATGGCTGCAAGCGCGTCATCCGTGGTGTATGTTTCCATGTTAGCAGTGGGTGTTGGTTCAGCCAATCTTGTATCGAAACTTGTTGTCATGTAATTATTTGCTTTGGTCTCAACCTCCAGCTGCAAATAGTACACACAAACAATAAGTACATACTTAGAGATGCCAAATCATAAGTAGATTTACTGCATATATGAAGAGAACTGAAAGTTAAAAGAAAAATCGATAAAGAGAATATATATATATATTAATATTAAGAAGATACCAATTACACCCAGCCTCTACAACCTCACATGGTATCAAGAACTAGCCGAGACGTCAAGGATGCACAGAGCCAAAAGGATTTAAAAAAAAATAGAAAAAAAACCTGCCAAAATGATTAGCAATTCGCGGCAGAAGAAAAAACAACATCTGCTGCAATGCACTACGCGCATGGTTCAGATGTGGAAATCGCCACGCAACAAAACTTTATTCTTGCAGTGAGCTATGAATCATGGTCTTCTCCCAATTCAAGATCCTCGCCTCTGCCGTAGCTCTACGATCTCAAACTCAACATGAGCAGTTGAGATTATCTGGACTTCCTAGCGCACCAGCCATGACATGCCCGCCTCGGCCAGCACCATGGTAATCCCAATCGACATGTACAATGGTGCTGAAGAGAACTGAAAGTTAAATATGCGCCTAGAATTTGTTTCTGCAGGATAAACATGCAACAGTCAATCTACACGCTCCAATGCATCTGAGGGTGATAGGAACAATGGCACGCCAGATCTAGTCTATTTTGGCTGCCCCTACTCACATTCAGTTTGGGGAACAGTAGAGCACTGGCAAGTTGGACTAGGCTAGAAGACATAGTATAGACGACAAAATCAGACAACAGATGTGCAGTAAGGATTAAGAAAAAGCGCCCGATAATTCTCGACTTTAGTACGTTACTGTGATGCATTTGAGATTGAATGAGTCGCCTGTATTTTTCAGGAAAATAAAAATGGTGGCAAATCTAATTATGAGGTCTGAATTCAAGTAGGTGAGAAGCTGAAGCTGAAGCGGCAAGTAGGTCTGAACTCAAGCGTCAGTTCTCCTGGATCTGTTTGTGGTATACTGGCTGATCTAATCACAACAGCACCTGACATGGACCAACTAAGCTCAGAGAGAGAGCAGGTCCCATAACTGGATCGAATCGAAGAACAAAAGGATCACTGCTTGAAGATGGACCCTGCGTCTCGACGGCTCCCAGCACCGAGCTGCCGCAGTGCTCGAAACCAAACGAGAACCGCACGCACGCGAAGAGGAATAGCGTTGGTCGGTAAATCAAGCGACAAAGCATGGACAAATAGAGGCGAGTGGAGCACGTACGTACAGGAAAGGGAGGTCCGGACGGAAAGCAGCAACAGCGGCAGGGTAAGCAGCAGCCGCCGGTAGAGGACGAGACGGAAACGGAAAGGTGGGGAGGATTGAACGGCTTCTATTTATTTTTTAGACTGAAATGAACGGAAAGTGAAGGAGGGGACAAGCATATGAGAAAATAATTCTTAATAAGAAATAAAAAAAATTAACTTTCTCATCTTTATTCTCTTTTACTCTAACTATGAAAAATCTAACTTGGCAACTTTAAAAAGACTGACCGTTCCATGGTAACTTCAATAGCACCTAATTTTGCCTTCATTTGTTTGTTTCGTAAGACTATGGTCCAATCGACGCCCCCAAACCGATTATCAGGATGGTCAATTTTGCTTCACTTTGACCTCAAATTTGGGTTTGATTAGGGCCAAGCGGACACTATCCGTCCGCTAGTAGTACCGGCCATGTTTTCCACCCACTCCACACACTTTCTACTCTTCCAAGTCAAGTCTTCCAAATCGCTGACATCAAGGCTCCTGTCGACGCCAACGACTTGGCCTCCTAAGTCGCGCAACAAGCACTCGTCATTCTCAGAGAAGAACGGTCACCGAAGCCATGGCCTCCCAAATGGTGGTGAGCTTGGGATCCTTGGAAAACCACCCACCTCGAAGCAGTTCGCCCTTGTCTATCATCTCGTCATCACTGCCAACGTACGGGTACCTGCCGGGAAATGGCTCTTTCTTTAGACCACACCATAGATCCTCACGAAGCCTCTTCAAGTTAGCAGTAGATGCACGAGCTGAGCAAGGAACCAAAACCGAGGCGGAATATTTACAAATTATGCTCAGACCGACCATACGGTCGGGTGTTCTATGTACATCATGATCGACCATCTCGAAAGTGACCTGCTATTGCCCCATGATTATCTGCATCGTATGTGCTAAGATATGTTGAATATGTGTAGCAGTTGTATTATAGTTAGACCTGTAATTAAGGAAGAATTACATGTTCTACCCAAACTCTTGTAGCCTAGTCTAATATATAAAGGCACCAGAAGTAGCTAAAATAGACTAGACATTGGTTGTAGATTAGACGCGAGATCGAGTTTTCGAGACGGTTCAGCGCCCGTGGCAGGGACGCTGGGCCAACGTGGTGTTGTACAACTTATGTGTCTGTTGTGTCCTATTGTGATTACTTGTTTTTGATAGGTAGACTATGCGCCTCTATGTAAACAATATGCATACGGTGTGCATCATTGCGGATGCGGTGGAGTGCGGAATTACCAAACTTAGGAATGATAGATTAAGCAGGACGGTGGTGGTGTGACGAATTGTTGTTGTCCTCACTTGCCGCCGAAATAATTCACTCTCTTCCTTTGCCACTCGAGTTTGTTGAGCGCGCGTGCTAAGAAAATATCTTGTGTGTTTTAAGGGGCATCTCTTGTGTTTCTTCTTTTTTCATGAGAGCGAATTTTGGAAGTTTAATTCGGCTTTCATGTGCTTATACCCCCTCTACCAAAAATAAGATGAAGTATCTAAATTTTTTGACAAAAAATTCTAAATTTATATCTCCATAATATATGTGCGTTCTTAAAGTTACGAGAAAAACTGTTACTTCTTATGGTCTTTGTAAAAAATAGAAAAAATATCTTATGAAAAACTTTATTTTTAGCACTGAATTTTATCTTTTTTACACATACATGACAAGTTAATTTTCATGAAACAAATGGGATTTTTGTTTCAATTTTATAATATTTCAAAATATGTTTAAGATGTATTTCAAAATGAGGGAGTAATTTTTGTTAGAGTACGATTAAAGAGTACTCCCTCCATTCTAAAATAATTTGCTTAATTTTTCCAAGTACTAAGAGCATCTCTAATCGCGTTCCCCAAACCGTCCCCCAAACGGCGCCGGATTGAGCGTTTGGGGGGACGTGTTTTGTTCTGTTTGGGGGACGTCGCTCCCCAGTCACGTCCCCCAAACGCCACCCCCAAACTTTTTTAAGGGTTTTCGAAAACACAACCATTATCAAATATAGCATACAAATAAATATGTTTGCGGATATTGTTTTCAAATTAAAATACAAAAAACAATAAAACAACTAAACAAATGTAATAAATAGGGCTAGATCAAGGTGTCGCGGCATTCGTTGATAATCCTTTGGTCCACCACAAATGCTCAACGAGATCAGATTGAAGTTGATCATGAACATTGTTGTCACAGATCTCTGCGTGCATGGTGAGCAAATCAGCAAAATCTGCAGGCAACTCATGATCGACCTCCGCAAGAGGGTCCTCGCACTCATAGGGACTTGGGACTAACATGTCTCCTGGCATGATTCTTGCGGTCATCCTCGATGATCATGTTATGCATGATCACACAAGGCTGCATCACCTCCCTCATTTGGTCGTGAGACCAGCTTAGAGCAGGTTACCGGACAATTGCAAATTGAGCTTGAAGCACACCAAATGCCCGCTCGACATCTTTCCTGCAAGCCTCCTGTCGCGTAGCAAACTGGGAATTCTTCAGACCTGATGGATTCGAGATTGTTTTGATAAAAGTGACCCATTTTGGATATATACCATCGGCTAGGTAATAGCCTTTGGTATATTGGTGGTCATTGATCTCATAGTTGCATGGTGGAGCATGCCCTTCCACTAGTCTGCTGAACACCGGAGACTGATGCAACACGTTGATGTCATTGTGTGATCTCGTCATGCCAAAGAAAGAATGCCAAATCCATAGGTCATAATCTGCCACAGCTTTAAGCACCACACTCAATATTCATGACGCCCTTTGCATATACCTTGCCAAACAAACAGGCAGTTCTTCCATGACCAGTGCATGCAATCGATGCTTTCAAGCATTCCAGGGAATTCTCTGGCAGCATTTTGTGTCATGATCCTTGCAGTCTCTTCCTCAGTTGGCCCTCTCAAGTAGTATTTTCCAAACTTTCCCACCACCGCTCGACAAAACTTGTACATGCACTCAATGGTAGTAGACTCACTCATGCGAAGGTAGTCATCCTGTGTATCGGCAGGTGCTCCGTATGCAAGCAACATCAGGGCGGCAGTGCACTTCTGAATCGACGAGAACTCGATAACGCCTACAGCGTCGTGCTTGAGCTTGAAGTAGGGGTCGAACTCTCGAACGCCGTGGAGGATATTCATGAACAAACCCTTGCTCATCCTGTACCGGCGCCGAAAATTGTCGGCATGTGTTGCGTCATCTGCGAAGTAGTCGTTATGCAGCATGGTATGTCCCTCCATCCTCTGTCGGGGCTTCGACTTCTTTCTCCCCGGTCTTGATCCTCCGCGGCGCGGCCTCTTCCTCTTCTCCACCTCGGCGTCAAGCATGTCCTAGAGGGACGCGATGATCATCAAATGCTCCCAGAGGTCGTTGTCGAAGGCTTGCTCGTCCTTCAGCAGTAGGGCAAGCATCTCGTCGTCGCTATCCATATATGAAGCAAAATCAATGGTTAAAATTGCGCCGCGGCAAACGAGGCAATGAACAGCGGCCAATCGCGCCTACCTGGCAAGTCGTCGAACACCTTGTGTGCGCGGAGGTGGGATGGATTTGACGCCGCGTTCTGGGACGCGCTGGCGAAGCGGCGGTGGCGAAACGTTGGGCGAGAGTGCCAGTCACGACGACGGTGCCGACTCTCAGAAAAGATCAGCCATCGAAACAGCCGGCAAATCCAGCGGCGGCGGAGGGGTGGGAGGCGCGGGAGGGAAGGAGCGACGGGAAAAAAGGCGCGAACTAACGGTTTATGAAAATAGTCGCCGACATGTGGAGCCCGCCTCACTTTTCATTGTGTCCGGCGTGCCTGGAGCGTCCCCTGTGTAGCGGGGACGAGCTCGGGGCGGACACCGTATCGGGGCGCGCCGGACAAAAAACGGTTTTGGGGGGCGCGGTTGGGAACACTTTTTTATCCGGAGCGCCCCAAATTCCTTTGGGGGACGGTTTGGGGACGCGACTGGAGATACTCTAATATATCTGAACTTTTATTATAGTACGGATGTATGTGGGATACTTATAATCAAAGCATGCAATTTGTTATGGGTCGGGGTACATTTCTTTTTTTTTTGCGAAAATTTCGCCAATCTATTAATAATCATCAATAGCAGTACAAACAGATCCAAAAGTAATAAAAATTACAAGCATGTCTTTGGACCACCAAGCGACGACTACAGCCTGATGCGAGCCGAAGGCGCTCCGTCGTCCTCGCCCCTCCATCACCGGAGCTAGGCAAAGCTTGTCGTAGTAGAGCTTGTTGTAGTGCTAAGGTCCCAAAGGACCTACACACCAGAGCAGCAATCGTCGCCAAAGATGACAATCGTAGATCGGAAGAGACTGACCTGAAACCACACAAACGAACACGAAAACCAACTGGATCCCATGAGATCCGCCGGACACACGACTCCACGCGCCCTCCGTCGATGTAAGACACACCGCCAGAGCGAGGATAGGACGAGAATAACCTTATTCTGACATCAGAATGTAGCCGCCGCCTCACCATTCTGAAAAAGACACTGAAAACAACCTAAACCTAACAAAGAACGAACAACCCTCCGCCGGCGAGATGCCGTGGTCCGCTACACCTCCAAGGCCCCAAGGCCACTGGAGGCGAAGCGGACCCGGCCAGCCGTCGCCGGTGAGGTAATTGAACTCTAGATGGGTTTTTTTTTTTTGCGAAACACAGTACAATCAAAGACGCTCATACATACGCGCACACACTCACCCCTATGAACGCACACACGCACACCCTACCCCTATGAGCACCTTCAAGAGACTGCGTTGAAGAATTGATCCGACGAGTCTTGAGATTGACGAAGTCACCACAGGCGCCTCGCTGTCGACGGGAACGTCGCCTCCCACTGAAGAATATTCCGCCTTTATGAGACACCAAAGTGTCAAATCTGGGATTTGAACTCTGGTGGGCTGAGAGTGCCTCTGCCCTCCTAACCATCCAACCACACGTTGGTTCTCTAGATGGGTTTTCCTTGCCGCCTTCCTATCGCCTCCTCTGAGTCATGTACGTACCGTTGTTAGGATAACTGCGTTGGCCCGGGGGTACATTTCTAGTTAGGCTGATTGCTAAACAAACGGGGCAACGAGACTCCCTTTTGGCCCATGTTGTATTAGAGCTCTTTTACGGTGATTGGCATGGAACTTTGGTTCCGTCTAATTGGATTTGGGTTCCGTTTAATATATTTTTTCGTAGCCGTTGATTAAATCGATGTGTAACTTCTATAATACTTCAACAATTCTAAACGGACGTTTTAAAGGTAACTCATTAAATCATAATCAGAAAAACAAAAAATAAATCTCATCACATCGCAGAGACGTCCTGGCCTTCTTCCCAGAGCGACCGCCTCTCCTCAATTACAGCCACCAGCCGTTGCAACCGTCTCCTGTCCTCCATCGCAGCCGCCGAGCGCCGCCACCCCCTCCCTCCGTCGCATCCTCCAGCCGCCGTGGACGCCGCGGCCGCCCCCTCTCCTCCATCTGAGCCGCCAGAAGCCGTGGACGACCCCTCTCCTCCGTCGCAGCCGCTAGCCGCCGTGGCCGCCAGACGCCGCCGCCTCCCCTCCCTCTATCGCAGCCGCCAGCCTCCGGCACCCCATCCCTCCGTCGCAGCGTCGCCGCCACCTTCTCCATCGCAGCCCCCCTCCCCTCCGTCATGGGGATCGCCGGGAGACTCATGGGCACGTCCCCTCTGTCGAAGGGATCAGCCGGAGTGTTGCTGGGATCGCCGGGAGAATCCAGCCCTACCCCCTACCTGACGCGGACGCGTCTCTGACTCCTCGTCCACGTCGTCTCCTTCGATCGTCGGTAAGCTCCGATTCATGGATGGACCCCCTCCTGCTCACAAAGCATTTCAGGAAACTTACTCGCTGGACGCTGGTACTGTCATATTTTGAAGCACATTGTCAGTTCGTTTATTTTGCTGAAACTACTCCCTAGTAGTGTGGTTGGTAACTGAATACTGAAGAAAGAAGACGCAGTACTTCTAAATCCGGCAGCCCACTGCCTGTTGGAACACATGAGTAATTTGCTCTATCGGTATTCTCTCTATCATAGTCTTCTTAATTTAGAATATCTAAGCTAAATTTATTAGGCAGCTTTAGGCCCTGTGGCTAGCTTTGGGCTAGAGAGGTGGCAGTGGCGAGGTGCAGATTCAGGGAGCTGAACTCTAGCGTCAGCGTACTGTTGCACGTACTGCGAACAACAATAGAGAGCAGATAAAAACAGGAAGGAGAAAACTACCTTTTACATGTTTGTACAATACACAGTATCACACAATAAAAAGTCAGATGAAGAAGTTCTCAGCTTATTGCTTGAAATTGTACAGAAAGCTAAGCGTTGGCCGTATGCTCCTTCTATCGGTAGAAAATGTACACAAAATTAAGCACTGGCCATGGCCACGGCTCTTGTATTTAAACCAAATGCATGAAGCGACTTTAGCTCCTGAGGTTTGTATACAGCTTCTGAACTTGCGCCTGCAATTAGTGCTATGTGGTCAGCTTTGAGATTGTCCATTTTAATAGAGATGATTAAACAAAATAGAATCTGAGAGGTTACCATAGCAGTATTAAAACAGAAAGGGTTCCATGATGGCAACAGTACAGGCAGGAAACATTTGCTGAACGGTGATGCTCAAACATTTGCTGAATTATTGTTTCAGTTGTGTAGGACAACAAGTTGCAAGAAGAAGCTCTATGATGGGTGCATTTGAAGTTTGATCGTCGAGGTATTATTCTTGTCTGATCCCTTTGCTTCAGTTTTTATCACTTTTTGCCTGATATGCTAGTTCATCACTTCTAAATTTGTTCTTGACAGTAGAAGCATCTTGCGTAAATTGAAATTTCAAGAACTTTTGCTAGTTCATCACTTCTAATTTTTTTTGTGTTTGCTTGAACATAATTACCAATTTGTTCATTGTAAAAATTTCAGAGAGTCCAGACTCCAGAGCAGGCTCACAACACTGGATATCTTTGGTCTGCGCGTAGACTATGTATGTCTCCAGGAGAAGTTTGGGTGTAAGAGACAGAAGATTCAGATACAGGAGATTGGTGCTGACTGCTAGGATATCTTTCAACATGGATGGCTTGCGTTCTACCTGAAACACCTGCATGATCTGTAATAACCAGATTTCCACACGTCCATTAATTGATAATCATGAACCTTCTGTTGTTTCTGCTGGAACTTCTTGTAGCATCTTGTTTTGGCTGAGTGGAAATTTTTGCCTGTTATCATCTGTTATTGTCTAAATACTGCTAGATCATACTTTGTGAATGGCCGCAAAGGCGTCTATTGGTCCGGGGGTATGGAGTTTTCTTTTTGAGATATCGAGTGTATAGAGTTGATCTAAGAGCATCTCCAGCCGCGTCCCCCAAAGGGATTTGGGGCGCGCCGGACCAAAAATGCGTTCCAGCCGCGTCCCCCAAAGCCCATTTTTGTCCGGCGCGCCCCGATACGGTGTCCGGCGCCCCGAGCCCGTCCCCGTCCCACCGGGGACGCCGGACACACCGAAAAGCGAGGCGGGGAGTGGCGGGGCCGACCCGTCAGCGGCACAATTAATTTTAACCTAACCGTCGCCTACCTCGCGACGGAAGTTATTAGCGCGCAGCGACGGTGCGATTCCCGCAGCGACGGTGCGGTTCCCACGAAGGGCGCAGCCGACGCGTCTCGTCGCGCCTAGCTCTACGTGCCGGCGTTAATGAGCGCCACCGCTCATCCGTCTCCCTCCGGCCTATCAAAAGGGGCGCCTCTCATCGTCCCTCTCACACACAAACCCTAGCGCCTCTCTCCCAAACCCTAGCCGCCACCATCTCTCAACAAGACTCGACGCTATGTCTGGTAGAGGCGAAGGCCGACCTTGCGGCCGCGGCCATGGTCGTGGTCGTGGTCGTGGCCGCGGCATAGCTGAACGCTCGCCGTCGCCTCCCACGCCGTCGTCTTCATCGTCGGAGATGGACGTGGAGCCGGACGTGCTGTTCGAGTTCGTCCTCGTCCTCAAGGGCGACCCGCGCGGCATCCAGAGGCTGCCGGACTCCTTCGCCGAGTACGTCGGCGGCGTATGATACGTCTCCAACGCATCAACGTATCCCTCTCAATGTTGAGAGTGTCCACTAGTGAAAGTATGATCCCTAGGCCTTGTTTCCAAACATCGAATCTCCGTTTATTTACTGTTCTGTTGCATGTTTACTCGCTGCCATATTTTATTCACATTGCTATTACCACTCATATACATCCATACTACTTGTATTTCACTATCTCTTCGCCGAACTAGTGCACCTCTACATCTGACACGTGTATTAGGTGTGTTGGGGACACAAGAGACTTCTTGTATCGTGATTGCAGGGTTGCTTGAGAGGGATATCTTTGACCTCTTCCTCCCTGAGTTCGATAAACCTTGGGTGATCCACTTAAGGGAAACTTGCTGCTGTTCTACAAACTAATACATAGTTGGAACCGTGGTGGACACAAATATAAAATATTGCAAATAAACTAAACCTAACTAGGCCGTGCATAGGAGGTTTCCTGTGTTCGCTACTAAGAAAGAACACTCGAGGGCACGAACAAAACACGTCCCCCAAACGTTCAATCCGGCGGGGTTTGGGGACGTTTTGGGGGACGCGGCTGGAGATGCTCTAAGCTTGTGAGGCTGCAATATGGGGATTTTCCCCAATCAAACCACTTTTTTTTTGAGCCGCCCAATCAAATCACTTGATGGACATGGTACTAGCTACATGCGCATGCTTTTTTCAGAACATACAGAGGCGTGATGTGAATGTTGTGCTGAAAAATAGTAAATGGGCCTTCCACAATAAAAGCCCATTAATCCAAGCCCATATTTTTCCTTTCTTCTTCCTCCCAGACGTAGTTGTTCCAGAAGGTCTCGTCAATGGCGCTTCTCGTTCCCATCGACAGAAACCAAAGGGGCAAAGGGCTGAGCGGGATACCCTACTCCGCGCCGGGACAGTCGGGGCGGCCGCCCGTACTCGCCTCTGTGATAGTTCCCACCAATCCCAGCGGCAGTGCAGCCTACTGTGAACCCCCTAAAGCTTACAGAAGATTTTGGGGCCCTGTGCGGTGCGGCCGCACTCCTGCTTGCCCGGTCTTGCATATATGATCAATTTTTTGTTGCTTTAAGATTTGTGTAGTATCATCAGATGATTTGGCCGTTTAAAAGGACGTTTTTCATTTATAATATTCGCAAAATATATTTGAGGTTCCGGTCCCACCGAATTTGGTTCCGGTCCCGCAATTTTGGTTCCGTCAGTTTGGTTCCGTCTAATTATCACCGTTAGATCGGGTCAGATAAATGGTTATTAAAAATGCCAATCACCCTAAAACTTGTAGTTGTATTAACATCATAAAATTGTATTAACATCATAAAAGAGGATCCCTAAAACAATCATATAAGAGGAATCTGAAACCTGAGGACACGTTTTCTGAACATAAAGAAAGATATGAACAAGGGCAGAAAATTCTCAAAGGCGACTGTGGAGCAAATCCTCGCTCTTGTTTCTTTCGCCAATACGGAAGGCGGACATGATTATATGACCATAGATGACTCCCTTATCATGTAAAAATAGCATATACACTTTCTGAGTGTCTGCTAATTTTGAACGGTGCCATATAGTTTGTGGATATGATTTACTCAACCGATAAAAAAAACTGAAACATGCCCAAGTCGACACCTTGAGCTGATGTCTCCGCATGAGATTTGACAAGGCTAGAGGGAATACAGATTAATCACAATGTTGGCAAGTAGCCCAGACTTATCCCCTCACAGACTGAACGGCCATGCCTTATTTCTGAAGCTCACATTATGTCTGCATTCTCGAAATTTCTTATTCATTTCAGATAATTAGATCTTTGTTAACGACCTAAACTGCGAGGTTTCAAGTTCCAATCCAGCTTATTGTACATTTTTGCATGCAGTCCACATCCAATCCAGCACTGACCATGGTCCTGCAACTCTGACTTCGACGCTTGGGACCAAATCAACATGAGAATTTAACAGTGAAAAATTGCCAGTTGACACTTAATCGCATTGAAAGAATTGATACATACATATACGTACATATACCGTAGTCCTTCTTTACAGAATGAGGACTTCACGGAATCAAGTCCAATTACATCCGAAACCCCAAAATATATTTTGAGGAATCTTCATTATCATATGCACTAAAATACTATACAATAATACTACTATACAACTAATGATCTGTACATAACATTCATGCGCAGCAGCGTGATAAATTATATGAATGGTGATGAATTGAAGTGTTTTTTTCTCTTTTGTACCATGAACCACCATCAGTTCATATCACGGCCCTTGGTTTCTACAGGGAACAGCATGCAAGCTATTGCAGCTAGGCATAACACCACCTCAAACACAAGGATGGCTTCCATTTGATGGCAGCTTCTCAGCATCCCAACGGCTACAAGGGGGCAAACAATCCCACCGATTCTACCAATAGCATTAGCAATTCCAACACCAGTCGAGCGTACTGATGTCGGATATACCTAGACAGACATGAAAATAAATCAGCTCATAGGAAAACCGTGCTTCAAAAAAATATATCAACTACAACTTCTTAGCAAGACATCTTCAGATAAAAACTGCTCCAGCTATTTCTGAATCTCTGTTGTGACATACAAACGTTCTCAGCTAAGAAAACTGGCCACTTAGCATAGCCAAAACCCTAAGATGGGCAGATGAGATAACTAACTTAGCCTATCATCTGCAGAATGGACCGAAAATGTAGAATTCATTTAGCCGGAGTTATGTGTCTAGCAGGATGTCCGTTTTATTCACACAAGTGTTTCATAAAGACACTAATTGACACTTCAAGATTCAGATGGGTCATTAGTTAATTGATTTAATTTAGGATCTAACAACAAGGACATTGGAAGAAAAAGCACCCCAGTGATTGCAAGAGAATGCTTAGCAGTCGTGAATTGATTAGGAATACTTTCCCCTAAATTAGTACTATAATGGTACCTACAGTTAGGATCTTGTATTTATGTTTTTAACCCACCAAGGAGAACCTATCCAAATATCGAACGCTAAATATGGAAGTTCGTATTTCTGGTGGTTAACACCTTGAATCCAATAATAAACTCCAGATTTGCAAATGAAAATGAAATTCAAATGGATGTTCTAGCTAGGAAAATATTTGTGTCCTCGTGCTTATATTAGTGTGCAAGCCTTCGATAGATGTTCTAGAAAGACCCTTCTCTTATGTAACTGAAGAGAATCACAATGTCACAGTATGATAGTGTAGCAGGAAATCACCACATTGCAGTAAATTTAATAAGATTGATGAAATAGTAGTGCTTTATCTGTCTTTTAGTTCTTTGACACCAGGGTATTTAATGAAATGTAAAACAGAGCTACAAAGACAATGAATACTCAAGCAGAACTACCATTTGGATACTCTGGCCATTTGTATGGATAAAATGTTGAAATTGCAACTTATAGTGATACCAGATGGAAATTTTAACATGTTAAACTCAGCACACTGAGAATCAAGTCACGAAAGACCACATTTACTACATGCCATAAAAAGTCGATACAAACCTCTGGAGCATATAAACATAGAACTGTGAAGCTTCCCATGGCACAAGCGCGGGCACCAAATAGAAGGGCAGTTGTCCATAGCTCAGTCTGATGAAACATAAGTGGTCCAAGGAAACCACAGCATGTGAACAGCAAGCACCACATTGTAGCTTTTCGGCCAAGCCATTCAACAAGAACAGCAGACACAATTAGACCAGGAAACTCTGATAGAGCAGTAGAGTGATGAGTTAGTGACATAGTCCGTAGCAAGTCACACTGGGTAAAGATATGGGCTACTGCATGCTACCTGCTAAACTAGTAATAAATGTATCTTCGTAAAGGCTGGTATCTTGTTCACTCTTCGCATATCTCAGCCCAGATGCACAGCTTCTATTTGCATCACTCAGTTGGGAGGTCAGCAAGACTAGCCCATAATAAGCAAATGTATTTGCATAAAAAACAAACCAAAGCAGAAGAGTTGATCTGCGCAAATTTCGTGACAATAGACTGCGCAATGCAGCAACACTACCAGATTTGGAGCTCATAGCATTATCATCTGTGCATTTCTTCTCTTTGACTGGAAGAAGATGATCTATCTCACAGGTGGGAGCATTGGGATCAACTTCTGTTCCATGGTTGTATGTGAGAATTCCAGCAGGAAGGGCCTCTTGGTTTGTCTTAGAGATTCTCTCCAGGACAAGCGTTGCATCAGACATTCTATTTTGTGCACACAGATAGCGGGGCGACTCAGGTGTAATTCCAAAGAAAGGAAGCAAGAGAAAGCACGGAACGGCGGTAAATCCTAGTAACCACCTCCAACTCAACGCTGGTAGCACAACCTGAAATAGGAACAGATTTAAAATTACTTTATTATTTTGCCAGAATAGAAATATAAACCAGAAGTACATTACAAAATGTATTAGTCTGATACCCATGCAAGTGAAGCCTCCAAGACTGTGCCAAGAGTCCAAAAAACGGAAAAAACAATCATCCAAGTGCCACGATTTTGTGCAGGAACAAACTCCAAAAACCAAGATGAAAACACATGCCCGCCAGCCACTCCTACGCCAACGAGAAATCGAAGAGCCATCAAGCATAAATAGTTAGGAGAAAAAGCACTGATGAAACCCATTCCGGTAGCAAATAGTGTTGAAAACAGTAAACAAGTCCTGAAACAAGAAAAATACAAACTTTGTTCAGGGGTTAATTTTGCACACTGTCACAGTTAAGCTGTGTGCTTAAGAATCGTACTGAAATTATGTTGCAATTCCAAAACAGGATGACCGTATGGAAGGGTCTTATTGTACATCAGGAATATGAAAACAAAATTCATAAGCATGGTTACAGTCATAACATTATCGAGAACAGAAAAAAGGTTATACTGAGAAACTGAAACTTGGAAGCACTTGTAAGACGAAATCCTTACCTTCGCCCATATTTGTCGGAAACAAATCCCCAACCACATGCTCCTATTAACATGCCAAAAAACACTACACTTGAGAGTAGACCCTCATCTTGTGCAGAGATTTTCCATTCCTCTCGCACCAATGGCCCAACAAACGACAATAGATTGAGCTCCATGGATTCTGCAACCCAACCCATGCCTGCATAAACAAGAACTAGTGCTTGGAATTTCCCAAATCCCATGGCTGTAAGCGCATTATCCGTGGTGTATGTTTCCATGTTATCGACAATGTAAAGGGCTAAAGGCAAGAAGTGTCAAAATCTTCGTCAGTTAGAAGTACTTGCTTGTCTCAACCTCAACCTGCCGATGACACACACAAACAATAAATACATATTCGGAAACGCCGAAATAATAAATGGCTTACTGCACATATTAGAACTGAAAGTTAAATGTGCTCCTAGAGCCCTTTTCTTCTGCAGGATAAAGCCCTCAAATCAAACGAGAACAATGCAGTTCAGGGTGCTATCATGATAAGAGAAATGGCATATTGGCATGCCAAAGGAAGTGGCCTAAAAAGAGGTTTATTGGTTTTCTATTTGCCTCATTTGTAGGTCTTAACCCCTTCCCGGTTTAATACTACATAGCAGAAGCTCTGTGTGTTTGGTTATCCTTGAATGGTGAACAACAATGAAATAAACAGTAATCAATTTCGTTGACAGCTTATGAACTGCTCTTGGATCGAAGCTTGCAACAGATAAAGTATTGGTAAACACAGGTTTCACCAAGTTCACCTTAACAAACTATACTACTGTGACACATCGATAGAAACTTTTGCCTGGATCTGTTCCTCTATGCAGCTCATTACCGAACCACTGTCCAGGACTAATTCACACAACACCTGAAAGTGAACTAACTAAGCTCAGGGCTTGTTGTTAATAGTAAAGTCACAGGACCTAATGATAGCCATGACTTAATGCTAAGGCCAAATTTCTTATAAAAAACTAAAAGAAAATCAAAGGCCAGACGAAGAACAGAGGCCTCGCCGCCTGTGGCCGGAGTAAGAGCATCCCCACTCGTTGGCGCTCCCCACGCCCAAATCCGGCGAAATTTTCGTCCGGATTGGAGGAAGATTTGGCGTGGGGAGGAGTAGTTTCCCAGTCGTGTGCTCCCCAGGCGGCGTTTCTCGGGGAAAAAGAGGATGGCTCGGGGAATCCGGACGAAAGAGGAGACACGTGGGCGTGGGCGGTTGGTTTAGCTTCATCCGGAGTCCCGGGAGACCCCGGGAAACCGAGGATGGCATGGGGAGTCCGGACGAAAATAGGCTCAAATCCGGACCAAAACGAGGAACCGGGGGCCTGACTGGGCCGTTTTTCGCCGTCCGGATGAAAAAAAGTGGCCGTGGGGGGCTCTGTGGGGAGACGAGTGGAGATGCTCTAAATAAACTCTACGTCCAAGCATTGGATCCAGCAAATTGGGGGGCAAACCATGGACGATTAAGGGCAAGCACGTACAGCAATTGGGAAGCGGACGGAGGACCCTCGGCGGTGGATAATCCTCGGGGGCGGTAGGAGCAGCAACACAGCCAACGCAGAGGACGGGGAATAATGACCCTGCGATATGCTGATTCCTTCTTTTTGTGGGGGGGGCATTGGATATTCCGTTGTTGGGAGGGGATCCAATATAATACTCGAGGAGGGAAACTAATGGCGGAAGTGAGGGAGGAAGAAGCAACTGCTACAGGAGCAGCGACGGTGACTGCACCGGTCGTGGTCAAGAGGATGCGTGCCAAACGAGTCTATTTGTTTGGATTTCTCCGGTGATCTGACATCGTTTTCGGGCATGAATTGACGGGGCCGTAATTAATACTAGGAGGCCACTTGCCCCCTCTCCTCTTCGGCGAATTTATATCTCATTTCTATTTTATTTATTTATTTTTCAAAATGTATAGATCATGACAATGCTTCTAATGGACATGTACATTTGCTTCAAATAATGAAAAAACCAAGTGACTTAGGCGGGTTTTTTTTTTCATGGCTGACACCATATCTGTAACATCCCAGGTTTATTAGAGGATACAAAAAGAGAGAATACAGATGTGTGCATTGCATTCATGCATAGAAAAAATTCGGGAAATTTTCGTTTTCAAATATAATATTTTGTAGTAGCTGAAGTTTCACTTGACTTGATGGAACTAAAGTAGATCATCAAGTCAAGTGCTATACACTCCAATGTGATCTTTGCTAAAACATTGTTTTGGGTAGATATGATTTGATCTATGGTTAGATCAAATAAGATTAGTTCTAATATAACAACACCCTAAGTGAGGATCAAATACCAGATCTTATAAAGGATCATAACATGGTATTCCTTAGAGCATGTCTAACAGACCCCCTAAAAGGCCCAACCCCGTAAAATAACCACCGATATACGGGGTAGAGCTCTACCCGACCGTCTAGCAGACCCCGTAAATCAGCCCCCCATATCGAATTTTTTAAGTTTTGGCTACGGGGCGGCTCTTCGCCCCCTACTTGTGCGGGGTGGGAAGGGGAATAGAGGGCCAAACCACCATTCTCCCCTCACCTGCGCGCGAAGGGTTTCAGCAAAACCCAACCGCCGCCGCCGCCGCCCGATCTCCTCCGCCCCGCCCTTCCCGGCAACGACGCGACCGGATCTCGCTACCATGGATCCCCCGCAAGGCCCGCCGACCGCCGGCGGTGCACCACCTTCGCCCGCGGTGGTTGATGTCCCGTCGGTGGTCCGCCAAACTCCGCCACCCTCCATGGACGTAGACAAGGTGTTCGATGTTGAGTCCACAACATCGTACATGTACATGCTCAACGATTCCTCGGTGGACTTGGATGCCGGTATCGATGCGTTCGATGGGGAGGACAATGTCGAAGGGATTGATGATCATGCCGAGGAGGAGGAGGAGGATGAGGGTGACGAAGCGGTCGATGACGAGGAGGTGGTTGAGGTTGATCCAGCCGCGCCGCTGAAGCCACACACCTCGAACTACACCGAGATTGAAGACGTGACCTTGGTCCGTGCTTGGGGTAGGGTGGGGATGGATGCGTGCACCGGAGTGGACCAAGCCGGCAAGCGATATTGGCAGTGCATCGAGGATATCTACCACTAGCTGAAGCCTCGCACCAAGAGTATGGCCGGCAGATCCTACCGCTCCCTTGAAGGCCGGTGGAACACCATCGAACCAGCTTGTTCTCGTTGGAGTGCTGCCATGGACCAAGTGGCTGACAACCCCCTAGTGGATGCGTTCCGGAGGACTATGTAAGTTTTCCAAGTTTGTTGTTGTCCATACTATGTGTTGATGATGTGCAAACATCACATTAATATTATTGTTGTGCAACCCAAGTATGCTCAACTGAGGTACAAAGACATGGCCGGCTCCAAGCACAAGGAATTTCAGTTCCAACATTGCTTTTCCTTGCTTCAACATCTTCCTAAGTGGAAGTTGAGGGACACTGAGCCAAAGTGCAAGAAGGAAGCAATGCTCAACATGGATGATGAAGCGGACGACATGAGTGCGATAAACAAAGGCAAGCCCGAGGGCTCCAAGAAAGCCAAGGAGAGGATAAGGTAGAAGGCGAAGCAGCTAGCATCAAGGAGAAGTTGGATCAACTCATGAAGTCCAAGGAGGCATTGACGATGAATACATTGGAGACCAAGCTCCTCATTACCGAGAAGAAGAAGGAGGTGAAGCTTTCCATGGAGGAAGCAAGGCGGGAAGATGCCAGGGTGAAGGCCGAACTGGAATCGAGGATGATCACACTCAAAGAAGCCAAGGCGATGAAGGAGCTCTTGGCCGAGGAGAGGGAGATCATGATGATGCGCACCGAGGATATGGACGAGGATCAGCTGGCATGGTGAAAGGAGACCAAGGAGGACATCATGGCGAGGAAGATGCTCGCGCGTCAAGCTCGTGCTGCAAGTGTTGTTGGTGTGTCGACTCCTCGAGGTGAGTCTCTGATACGCCTCCGACGTATCCATAATTTCTGACGTTCCATGCTTGTTTTATGACAATACTTACATGTTTTGCTTGCACTTTATGATGATTTCATGCATTTTCCGGAACTAACCTATTAACAAGATGCCACAGTGCCAGTTCCTGTTTTACTGCTGTTTTTGGTTCCGAGAAAGGCTGTTCGGGCAATATTCTCGGAATTGGACGAAATCAACGCCAAACCTCCTATTTTCTCCGGAAGGCTCCGAACACCGAAGAAGAGTCGGAGAGGGGCCGAGGGGGCCACCACACCACATGGCGGCGCGGGCCGGGCCTAGGCCGCGCCGGCCTAGGGTGTGGCGCCCCGAGTGCCCCCTGCGCCGCCTCTTCGCCTATAAAAGCCCTTTCGACCTAAAAACGCAGTACCACTTGACGAAACTCCGAGAAAGACTCCGGGGCGCCGCCACCATCGCGAAACTCCAATTCGGGGGACGAAGTCTCGTCCCGGCACCCTGCCGGGACGGGGAAGTGCCCCGGAAGCCATCTCCATCAACGCCATCGCCTCCATCATGCTCCGTGAGTAGTTCCCCCATGGACTACGGGTTCTAGCTGTAGCTAGTTGGTATTCTCTCCCCCATGTACTTCAATACAATGATCTCATGAGCTGCCTTACATGATTGAGATTCATCTGATGTAATCGGTGTTGTGTTTGTCGGGATCCGATGGATTGTTACATTATGATTGTCTATCTACAAAGTTTATGAAGTTATTGTTGCTGCAATCTTGTTATGCTTAATGCTTGTCACTAGGGCCCGAGTGGCATGATCTTAGATTTGAGCTCTATACTTATTGCTTAGATTGTATCTACAAGTTGTATGCACATGTCACTGTCCGGAACCAAAGGCCCCGAAGTGACGAAATCGGGACAACCGGAGGGATGGCGGTGATGTGAGGATCACATGTTTTCACGGTGTGTTAATGCTTTGCTCCGGTACTCTATTAAAAGGAGTACCTTAATATCCGAGTAGTTTCCCTTGAGGCCCGGCTGCCACCGGCTGGTAGGACAAAAGATGTTGTGCAAGTTTCTCATTGCGAGCACGTACGACTATAATTGGAAAACATGCCTACATGATTAATGATCTTGATATTCTGTCTTAATGCTATTTCAATCCTATCAATTGCCCGACTGTAATTTGTTCACCCAACACTTGTTATTGGAGAGTTACCACTAGTGTAGATAGCTGGGAACCCCGGTCCATCTTTCATTATCATATACTTGTTCTACATGTCAACTGTTTTCTGGTGCCATTGCTCTCATGTTACTATTACTGTCTTTGTCGTATTCTTGTTACTATTGCTCTCATATCACTGCTACTTTCACATCACCCCTGTTGCTAGTGCTTTTCCGGTGCGGCTGAATTGACAACTCGGTTGTTAAGGCTTATAAGTATTCTTTACCTCCCCTTGTGTCGAATCAATAAATTTGGGTTTTACTTCCCTCGAAGACTCATTGCGATCCCCTATACTTGTGGGTCATCAAGACTATTTTACGGCGCCGTTGCCGGGGAGGCATAGCTCTACTCATAAGTTCACCTGGGGAGTACACTCTACCTCTCTCTCTGTTTTTGTTTTACTTTATTTTGTTTTGCTTAGTTTACTTTTGTCTAGTTTATTTGTGCTTAGTTTATTTCTGTCTAGTATTAGTTTGCTTAGTTTACTTTTGTCTAGTTTATTTCAGTTTTGTTTTACTTTCCTCACATACCCAAAAATCCATAAAAATTTGAAAAATCGAAAAATTAAAAACTGCTGTTATGGGAGAACCAACAACCTACTTGGAGCTTATAGAATGTTATAATAATTATAGAGAATCAAGAAGCTGGTAAAATAATGAGTGCTATGATAGAAAAACTGAATACAATTGCTAAAATCTTGCTTGAATGCCATGATATAAACTGTTGCTCTCAACAGGATACTAAACATCTTAAATTTCAATGTGGCTTTAGTGAGGAATTTTTAATTAGGAGCTATAATCGGAATTGCTATATTCATTATGGGTTCGAGGAGGTAGAACAATTTGTCTTATTTATGGGAGCCTCCGAGATAGAATCCTTCATGGTTGAGAATTATGAAACTTGTGTTGTTTGTAAGGGCCTTAAAGAGTATGTCTCTACTATCCTTAATTCTTGCATAGAATGCTACAGTAGGAATCCTTATATCCTTGATTATAAAGAGAGACACATTAATGCACAAGAATGCACTCACAATTTGCGAGGAACCGATGGAAGAAGAAATTGATGAACCTGAAAGCTCATTGGATGAAAAAGAGGAGGAAATTGATGAACCTGAAAGCTCATTGGATGAAAAAGAAGAGGAGAGCGACGAACAAAAGGAGGAAGAATGGATTAGCTACCCATGTCAACCTTCTAATGAGAGTAACTCTTTATCTCTTACACTATTTGATTGTCCTCCATGCTTACCGGAAGAGGTTGAATGTTATGTTCCTGTGGATTCTCTTGAAATAGTACCTATGAGTAATACTTGTGAGAATGATTATGCTACTGTTATCTATGATAATCCATGCTACTTTGATAAATCTTATGATAATGCTTTGTTTGTGCCCGATGTCGAAATGCATGGTACTAAAGAATTTTGCTTGGCAAATGTTTATGATAAAGCTCTAGATGATGGTCCTATGTTACTTGATAATATTAATTGTACTACTAATGAAAATGGGATTGGAGAGTTCTTGACTTATTCTATGAGTCCCATATCTATTGAGATTGATCAACTACCTTGTTATATTATTAATAAAAGTAAGTTTGAAAGTTTTAATTCCACTATTCTTGAACTTGATAAAAATTATGTGTTTGGAAATCATGAAAAGTATGCTGCATGTGATAGTTATATTGTTAAGTTTGTTCATGAAGCTACTGAAAATTATTATGAGAGAGGAAAATATGGTGGTAGAAATTTTCATGGTACTAATACACCTCTCTATGTGCTTAAAATCTTGAAGTTACACTTGTTCTGTCTTCCTATGCTTTGTACTTTGCTTTTCATGAACTTGTTTACTTACAAAATTCCTATGCATAGGAAGCATGTTAGACTTAAATGTGTTTTGAATTTGCCTCTTGATGTTCTCTTTTGCTTCAAATACTATCTCTTGCGAGTGCATCATTAAAACTGCTGAGCCCATCTTAACGGCTATAAAGAAAGCAACTTCTTGGAAGATAACCCATGTGTTATTTTGCTACAGTAATTTGTTTTATATTTGTGTCTTGGAAGTTGTTTACTACTGTAGCAACCTCTCCTTATCTTAGTTTTGTGTATTGTTGTGCCAAGTGAAGCCTCTAATCGAAGGTTGATACTAGATTTGGATTACTGCGCAGAAACAGATTTCTTTGCTGTCACGAATCTGGGTCTAATTCTCTGTAGGTAACTCAGAAAATTATGCCAATTTACGTGAGTGATCCTCAGATATGTACGCAACTTTCATTAGTTTTGAGTTTTCTGATTTGAGCAACGGAAGTATTTTATTAAAATTCGTCTTTCTTGGCTGTTCTGTTTTGGCAGATTCTGTCTCTGTTTTTGCATTGTCTCTTGTGGACTTTAAGCGAGGTTTTCTAGACGTAGAGGGCTGTAGCTAATGTTTTATTGAGTTCTTGCAATGTGCCACTACAGGACCAAGGTGGATTCAAATTTTTTGAGTACTAACCCCTCTAATGAAGTTTATGAGAAGTTTGGTGTGAAGGAAGTTTTCAAGGGTCAAGAGAGGAGGATGATATATGATCAAGAAGAGTGAAAAGTCTAAGCTTGGGGATGCCCCCGTGGTTCATCCCTGCATATTTCAAGGAGACTCAAGCGTCTAAGCTTGGGGATGCCCAAGGCATCCCCTTCTTCATCAACTTATCAGGTTCCTCCCCTGAAACTATATTTTTATTCGGTCACATCATATGTGTTTTACTTGGAGCGTCTGTGTGTTTACTTTTCGTTTTGTTTATGTTTGAATAAATTCGGATCCTAGCAATCCTTGTGTGGGAGAGATACACGCTCCGCTTTTTCATATGAACACTCGTGTTCTTCGTTTTACTTTTAATGTTCAATGATAAAAGTTGGAAGCTATTGCACTTATTTATATTTGGTTGGAAAGGGAAAATGCCTCATATGTCTTGGATAATTTGACACTTGGCAATTGTTTTGAGCTCTCAAGTAGATCATGATTAAGTTTTTTCATGTAGTCTAAGCCTATTAGTGGAGAACTACTGTAGAGCTTGTTGAAATTGGTTTGCATAATTGATCTCTCTTAAGGTCTAGATATTTTCACGGTAAAAGTGTTTGAGCAACAAGGAAGACAGTGTAGAGTATTATAATGCTTGCAATATGTTCTTATGTAAGTTTTGTCTGTACCGGTTCATACTTGTGTTTGCTTCAAACAACCTTGCTAGCCTAAACCTTGTATCGAGAGGGAATACTTCTCATGCATCCAAAATACTTGAGCCAACCACTATGCCATTTGTGTCCACCATACCTACCTACTATGTGGTATTTCCTGCCATTCCAAAGTAAATTGCTTGAGTGCTACCTTTAAACAATTCAAAATTTATCATCTCTGATTTGTGTCAATGTTTTATAGCTCATGAGGAAGTATGTGGAGTTTATCTTTCAATCTTGTTGGGCAACTTTCACCAATGGACTAGTGGCTTCATCCGCTTATCCAATAATTTTGCAAAAAGAGCTGGCAATGGGATTCCCAGTCCCAAATTAATTAACAAAAATAGACACTCCTCCATGGTATGTGATTGTTGGACGGCACCCGAAGGATTCGGTTAGCCATGGCTTGTGTAAGCAAAGGTTGGGAGGAGTGTCATCATAATGAAACTAAAATAAAAAGGCACTCCTTCATGGTATGAGATTGTTGGCAGGCACCCGAGGATTCGGTTAGCCATGGTTTGTGAAAGAAAGGTTGGAAAGAGTGCCACCCAAAAATAAAAATAATTCATGGGAGCCGCTCTTGAAGGTTTGTCTGGCAAGGGGGTTAGAGTGCCCACTACCATTCGTTGACAACAACAAACACCTCTCAAAACTTTACTTTTATGCTCTCTATATGTTTTCAAAACCAAAGCTCTAGCACAAAAATAGCAATCGATGCTTCCCTCTTTGAAGGACCATTCTTTTACTTTTATTGTTGAGTCAGTTTACCTACTTCCTTCCACCTTAGAAGCAAACACTTGTGTTAACTGTGCATTGATTCTTACATACTTGCATATTTGCATTCATCATATCACTTTATGTTGACAATTATCCATGAGATATGCATGTTGAAAGTTGAAAGCAATCGCTGAAACTTATATCTTCCTTTGTGTTGCTTCGATGCATTTACTTTGAACTTATTGCTTTATGAGTTAACTCTTGCGCAAGACTTTTGATACTTGTCTTGAAAGTACTCTCCATGAAAAGTTTTGCTACATGTTATCTATTTGTTAGCAACTATAGATCATTGCCTTGAGTCACTTCATTCATTTCATATGCTTTGTAATAGTATGATCAAGGTTATGTAAGTAGCATGTCACTACAGAAATTATTCTTTTTATCGTTTACCGCTCGGGACGAGCGAGAACTAAGCTTGGGGATGCCGATACGCCTCCGACGTATCCATAATTTCGACGTTCCATGCTTGTTTTATGACAATACTTACATGTTTTGCTTGCACTTTATGATGATTTCATGCATTTTCCGGAACTAACCTATTAACAAGATGCCACGGTGCCGGTTCTCGTTTTCTGCTGTTTTTGGTTCCGAAAGGCTGTTCGGGCAATATTCTCGGAATTGGACGAAATCAACGCCAAACCTCCTATTTTCTCCGGAAGGCTCCAGAACACCGAAGAAGAGTCGGAGAGGGGCCAGGGGGCCACCACACCACATGGCGGCGCGGGCCAGGCCTAGGCCGCGCCGGCCTAGGGTGTGGCGCCCCCAGGTGCCCCCCTGCGCCGCCTCTTCGCCTATAAAAGCCCTTTCGACCTAAAAACGCAGTACCACTTGACGAAACTCCAGAAAGACTCCAGGGGCGCCGCCACCATTATGAAGTTAACTATTGCTATGATGGTATTGATGTGATCTATTCCTCCTACATAGTGTGAAGGTGACAGTGTGCATGCTGTGTTAGTACTTGGTTTAGTCGTGTTGATCTTTCATGCACTCTAAGGTTATTTAAATATGAACATTGAATTGTGGAGCTTGTTAACTCCGGCATTGAGGGTTCGTGTAATCCTACGCAATGTGTTCATCATCCAACAAGAGAGTGTAGAGTATGCATTTATCTATTCTGTTATGTGATCAAAGTTGAGAGTGTCCACTAGTGAAAGTCTAATCCCTAGGCCTTGTTCCTAAATATCGCTATCGCTGCTTGTTTACTTGTTTCTACTGCGTTACTACTGCTACCATATTACCACCATCAACTACACGCCAACAAGCTATTTTTAGGCGCCGTTACTACTGCTCATATTCATTCATACCACCTGTATTTCACTATCTCTTCGCCGAACTAGTGCACCTATTAGGTGTGTTGGGGACACAAGAGACTTCTTGCTTTGTGGTTACAGGGTTGCATGAGAGGGATATCTTTGACCTCTTCCTCCCTGAGATCGATAAACCTTGGGTGATCCACTTAAGGGAAACTTGCTGCTGTTCTACAAACCTCTGCTCTTGGAGGCCCAACACTGTCTACAAGAATAGAAGCTCCCGTAGACATCAAGCACTTTTCTGGCGCCGTTGCCGGGGAGGAAAGGTAAAAGGTACTCACACTACGGATCTCGGCTACTAAGCTATTTTCGCCGTTGTAAGTACTCGAAGCTATTTCCTTTAGATCCTGCAATTGCATCTTTTTGTTTCTTGTTTACACTAGTCTGGCATAATGGACAAGAATGAGCTTCTTATTCTATTTCCTGATTTAAAACATGGATTGTTTGATGCGAAAATTAAAAAACCTATGAAATCTTATTTGCATGCTTGGTAGTAATATTAGTATGAACGCTTTGAACACCATTGTTGATAATGATATAGAAAGTTCTAAGCTTGGGGAAGCTGGTTTTCATGATCTTTTTAGTCCCCCAAGCATTGAGGAGAAAATTTACTTTGATGATACTTTGCCTCCTATTTATGATGATTATAATGATATTGGTCTTTTAGTATCACCTGTTATGGAGGATAAATTTGATTGTGATTACAATATGCCTCCTATATTTGATGATGAGAATAATAATGATAGCTACTTTGTTGAATTTGCTCCCACTATTACTAATAAAATTGACTATGCCTATGTGGAGAGTAATAATTTTATGCATGAGACTCATGATAAGAATGCTTTATGTGATAGTTATATTGTTGAGTTTGCTCATGTTGCTACTGAAAGTTATTATGAGAGAGGAAAATATGGTTGTAGAAATTTTCATGTTACTAAAACACCTCTCTATGTGCTGAAATTTTTGAAACTACACTTGTTTTATCTTCCTATACTTGTTACTTTGCTCTTCATGAACTTGTTTATTTACAAGATTCCTATGCATAGGAAGCATGTTAGACTTAAATGTGTTTTGAATTTGCCTCTTGATGCTCTCTTTTGCTTCAACTACTATTTCTTGCGAGTGCATCATTAAAACTGCTGAGCCCATCTTAATGGCTATAAATAAAGAACTTCTTGGGAGATAACCCATGTGTTTATTTTGCTACAGTACCTCTATTTTATATTTGTGTCTTGGAAGTTGTTACTACTGTAGCAACCTCTCCTTATCTTAGTTTTGTTGCATTGTTGTGCCATGTAAAGTCTTTGATAGTAAGGTTCATACTAGATTTGGATTACTGCGCAGAAACAGATTTCTTGCTGTCACGAATCTGGGCCTAATTCTCTGTAGGTAACTCATAAAATTATGCCAATTTACGTGAGTGATTCTCAGATATGTACGCAACTTTCATTCAATTTGAGCATTTTCATTTGAGCAAGTCTGGTGCCATTTTAAAATTCGTCTTTACGGACTGTTCTGTTTTGACAGATTCTGCCTTTTATTTCGCATTGCCTCTTTTGCTATGTTGGATGGATTTCTTTGTTTCATTAATGTCCGAGTAGCTTTGTGCAATGTCCAGAAGTGTTAAGAATGATTGTGTCACCTCTGAACATGTGAATTTTTGATTATGCACTAACCCTCTAATGAGTTTGTTTCGAGTTTGGTGTGGAGGAAGTTTTCAAGGGTCAAGAGAGGAGGATGATATACTATGATCAAGAAGAGTGAAAAGTCTAAGCTTGGGGATGCCCCGGTGGTTCACCCCTGCATATTTCAAGAAGACTCAAGCATCTAAGCTTGGGGATGCCCAAGGCATCCCCTTCTTCATCGACAACATTATCAGGTTCCTCCCCTGAAACTATATTTTTATTCAGTCACATCTTATGTACTTTACTTGGAGCGTCTGTTTGTTTTTGTTTTTGTTTTTGTTTGAATAAATGCTTGTGTGGGAGAGAGACACGCTCCGCTGGTTCATATGAACACATGTGTGAAAGTACATGGAGCCCCCATGTGTGGTTTTGGTAATTAATGACAATCACTATGGACTAATGTTTGCATTGAGTTATATTTGTAGGTGTTGTCCATAGGCAATGCTTGAACCATATGTTGGCTTCAAGGTTGCAATAAGAAGAAATTGTTGAAGGATATCAAGTGTCAAGTATGTCTTGAAGATGAAGATGAAGTGAGCCCTCAAGTTACTTCAAGACATCAACATGATGAAGAATTAAGAAATGAAGTGCAAGTTCAAGATGAGCCAAACTCGAAGAGATCATATGCTTGAAGCTTGCCATGAAGAAATGAAGTGCAAGTTCAAGATGAGTCAACTCAAAGAGATCATATGCTTGAAGCTTGCCATGAAGAAATGAAGTGCAAGTTTAAGGTGAGCCATCTCAAAGAGATCATTTGCTTGAAGCATGCCCTCCATATGGTGTTCATGGATATATGAAGTTGCACCGAAGAAGAAGCTCTCCCATGGTGGATTATGGGGGAGCAATCCACAAGACTTCGTCAAGCAAGCACAATCAAGAAAGGTGTTCCATCTTGTTGCGGTCAAGATCGTCATCATCAAGCTCAAGTGGAATGCTCAAGGTTAAGGTTTGCTCTTGATAGGTTTTCTTTCTCACCGGTCTCATGGTGTAGTTGGAGACCGGTTTATAGTTTAGTTGCCGTACTATCAAGAGGGCTCTCGAGTGAGTAACTCGATCGCATCCTTCGGAGAGCTCAAACCTTTGCATCCTTGCATCATATTTCTTGGTTGTTATTTGGATCTTATCCATATGGTGTTTTAGAGCTTGTGCTTATTCTCATGACAAGCTCTAGTTCATCGAAAACGGATTCCGCATGAATCACTTGTTGCGTTTTCGATATTGGAGTTTTTCTCGGTTTCTCGTATTGAGAGGTTTCACTCTAAAATACATAGAAAAACCTACCCCACTTGTTCTTAAGCTTTTCACTCTTTGTGGGGTAGCTCTTGTCATCTTCTTTACAACAAAATTGGTTTCACCTAAATCCGAGTTTCCTAACTCAAGTTGTTGCATTTTCCATATTGGAGGTTTTACCGGTTTGCTGTTTATAGATAGGTAAAACCTTTATACATTTGTTTCTATCCTACTTTGCTGGACTATGATGGTTCCCTGCATGATCTTGTAGAGCTTGTTACTAGCTTCGAAACGAGCCCAAGATCATCAAAATCGGAGTCCGGATGCAAAAGTTCTTGAGGTTTTCGTATCGGGTGTTTGGGAAAAAACGGGGGGGCCGGAACTGCCGCCGGAACTGCCGCCGGGAGCACCCCGGCACTGCCGGTGTCACAAGGCCGGCACTGCCGGCCACCCCGGCACTGCCGGTGAAACTAGGCCGGCACTGCCGGCCTGTCGCGATTTTTGCCCCAACGGGAAGAAATCTGAGACCCCTATTTAAGGCCTTCTTCCTCCTCTTTCTCCCCACTTCTTCTTCCTCCTTTTGCTCTCCACCATTGTTGACTTTGAGAGCTTGCCACATCCCTCTACTCCTCCAATGATTCTTGAATCCATTTGAGGGAAAAGGAAGAGGAGATCTAGATCTACAATTCTACCAATCAAATCCATCTCTTTGTGAGTGGAACTCTCTAGATCTTGATCTTGGTGTTCTTTGTGAATTCCTTTGTTCTTCCTCTCTTATTCCCCCAATAGCTTTTGTAGCTTTGTTGGAATTTGAGAGAGAATGACTTGAGCATCTTTGTGGTGTTCTTGCCATTGCATTTGGTGCATCGGTTTGAGTTCTCCACGGTGATTCGTGGAGGTGAAAGCAAGAAAGTTGTTACTCTTGGGTTCTTGGAACCCTAGACGGATTCTAGGCCTTTGTGGCGATTTGTTGGGAGCCTCCAATTAAGTTGTGGATGTGTGCCCCAATCTTTGTGTAAGGCCCGGTTTCCGCCTCGAAGGAAATCCCTTAGTGGAACCGTGACCTAGGCCTTTGTGGCGAGGGTCACCGGAGATTTAGGTGAGGCGCCTTCGTGGCGTTCGGTGTGTGGTGTGAGTACCGCATCTTGGGGTGAGGCCTTTGTGGCGTTGGTGTGCATCGAGCAACCACACCTCAAGGTGAGCCTCTTGTGGCGTTCGGGAGCACTAAGCAACCGCACCTCTCCACCGGAGATTAGCACTCGCAAGAGTGTGAACTCCGGGATAAATCATCGTCTCCCGCGTGCCTCGGTTATCTCTATACCCGAGCTCTTTACTTATGCACTTTACCTTGTGATAGCCATCGTGCTTGAAGTTATATATATCTTGCTATCACATACTTGCTTGTATTGCTTAGCATAAGTTGTTGGTGCACATAGGTGAACCATTGCTTAGAATAAGTTGTTGGTGCACATAGGTGAACAATAGTATATAGGCTTTGGGCTTGACAAAGTAAACGCTAGTTTTATTCCGCATTTGTTAAGCCCATCTCGTAAAAGTTTTAAATCGCCTATTCACCCCCCCCTCTAGGCGACATCTGTGTCCTTTCAATGTGTTCTTAGCTTTTAATGTTCATGGCGAAGGTTAAAACTGCTTCGTTCATTTTTTTATATGGTTGGAAACGGAAAATGCTACATGTAGTAATTGATAAAATGTCTTGGATAATGTGATACTTGGAAATTGTTGTGCTCATGTTTAAGCTCTTGCATCATATACTTTGCACCCATTAATGAAGAAATACATAGAGCTTGCTAATTTGGTTTGCATATTTGGTTTCTCTAGAGTCTAGATAATATCTAGTATTGAGTTTTGAACAACAAGGAAGACGGTGTAGAGTCTTATAATGTTTACAATATGTCTTTTATGTGAGTTTTGCTGCACCGTTCATCCTTGTGTTTGTTTCAAATAACCTTGCTAGCCTAAACCTTGTATCGAGAGGGAATACTTCTCATGCATCCAAAATCCTTGAGCCAACCACTATGCCATTTGTGTCCACCATACCTACCTACTACATGGTATTTATCCGCCATTCCAAAGTAAATTGCTTGAGTGCTACCTTTAAAATTCCATCATTCACCTTTGCAATATATAGCTCATGGGACAAATAGCTTAAAAACTATTGTGGTATTGAATATGTACTTATGCACTTTATCTCTTATTAAGTTGCTTGTTGTGCGATAATCATGCTTCTGGGACGCCATCAACTATTCTTTGTTGAATATCATGTGAGTTGCTATGCATGTCCGTCTTGTCCGAAGTAAGAGAGATCTACCACCTTAATGGTTGGAGCATGCATATTGTTAGAGAAGAACATTGGGCCGCTAACTAAAGCCATGATTCATGGTGGAAGTTTCAGTTTTGGACATATATCCTCAATCTCATATGAGAATAATAATTGTTTCCACATGCTTATGCATTAAAGAGGAGTCCATTATCTGTTGTCCATGTTGTCCCGGTATGGATGTCTAAGTTGAGAATAATCAAAAGCGAGAAATCCAAAATGCGAGCTTTCTCCTTAGACCTTTGTACGAGGCGGCATGGAGGTACCCCATTGTGACACTTGGTTAAAACATGTGTATTGCAATGATCCGGTAGTCCAAGCTAATTAGGACAAGGTGCGGGCACTATTAGTATACTATGCATGAGACTTGCAACTTGTAAGATATAATTTACATAACTCATATGCTTTATTACTACCGTTGACAAAATTGTTTCATGTTTTCAAAATAAAAGCTCTAGCACAAATATAGCAATCGATGCTTTCCTCTTTGAAGGACCTTTCTTTTACTTTTAATGTTGAGTCAGTTCACCTATTTCTCTCCACCTCAAGAAGCAAACACTTGTGTGAACTGTGCATTGATTCTTACATACTTGCATATTGCATTTGTTATATTACTCTATGTTGACAACTATCCATGAGATATACATGTTACAAGTTGAAAGCAACCGCTGAAACTTAATCTTCCATTGTGTTGCTTCAATGTCTTTACTTTAAATTATTGCTTTATGAGTTAACTCTTATGCAAGACTTATTGATGCCTGTCTTGAAAGTGCTATTCATGAAAAGTCATTGCTTTATGATTCAGTTGTTTACTCATGTCATTACCATTGTTTTGATCGTTGCATTCATTACATATGTTTACAATATCACTACAACAGGAACCCCCCTTCAGCAACGCATCGATGCGTTGCGAAATGTCCATATAAGCGTTGTTAAGATCTACACCAACGGATTTAATATGCGTGGCTATAGGTGGCGGTGGCGTTGCAAGGTTCTACAACAACGTATATACATGCGTTGGTAAATGATGAGAATAAGCGTTGTAGGGTAGCAACACATATTTTTAGGGAATAACATCACTTCATATGCGTTGGTGGTTACCGGTCACAAGTGAACTGTGTACGAATATAATAGATCTTTGCAGTCGATATATCATGAAGAATTGATGACATTTCACAAATTGCTAGCTTATCTGGGCAATGGTGATAGTGCAAAGCACAATATAGTAAATGTAAAGATATCATATATTAAATTGACTATGTTTTCTTACAAAGAACATGATCCAATGAATATATGTTCTACTCTGAATATCGACCATCAAAACAACACTCTAAAAGACAATATAAAACTATCTAGTAGAAGTAACATTCTCCAACTTGCTATCAACACAGCCAAGCAGCATCCGTTTATCTTGGCAGTAATAACCTTCAAAAGTACTTTGTTCTTCTCAGAAGAATCTTGTAGCCCTTCTTCTGCTGATGCTTCACTTTTCAGGACACACACAACATAAACGAAGAGTTGTATCAGTCATGCATAATGTCTCCATTGTAGAAGATTCAGACATGTCCTCTTGTTTCCCTTGCCTACTATCAATCTTTATGATGCTGCATGGGGAAGAGCTTACACACGAGAGTGTGGATGTGCAATCATATTTACACAGAGCAGCTTAGTACCTTTGATTTATACCTTCGTATGATTAAAGCCTGCTGGACTATACTCAACTGAGTATCATCATAAAGTGAACTTAATAGTGCAATGTTGCGAAGCAATTTTGTGATGATGCATCCTCATGAAAAAAAAATTGCAATTCAGCATAAGTATAAGTATTTCAGTACTGGAAAAGTACCTGAAGTTAGACAAAAATAATATGCATATATATGAAGAAAAAAAAACCTGCATACTTCAGCAACCTGGAAACTGTGAGATGTCTAGAGAGTGATTTTATAGACCGTTTAAACCTTCTATACACTCATACCATATGTCTCTTGTAATTGCAAAGGAGAAAATCCAGAAGATTCACCTGTCGTTTACATGTTATAACAATAAACTAACATAAATTTGTGAATATCAAAAGCAGTGATTATAGCTGCTAGTCAAGATTATATTATAAGAGAAACTCAATTATTTGTGAATGACTAGCTAGAGGTTAAGAAACTTGAAATATTTGGAGCTATTGTAAAACGGATGGTTGTTTAAAAGAAACAAAGAAATACCCAGTAGCCTGTTTCCACCTCCAACTAGCTAATCTCATGATAAGGCGTTCATAGAATTGAGATCCAGAACAACTGTTGTCAATATTCATCTGAGGCAAAATGATTAATTTTACTCCAGAATAATCGCACTCCTGTGTATTATATATGTCAAGAGAATGACAAGAGAAGCACAATATTGTGTTCTACACAACTTAAGCGGAGGACCATTGAAATATGCATAACCAAATTAGAGGATCATGTTTCATAATTTATTTTTCCTATCACAGACCAAAACATAAATATTGTAGTACTCCCTCCGTCCCATGAAACATGTTTTAGATTTCTCAAAAATTAGGTGTATCTAGTCACTATTATTTAACTAGGTATGTCTAAGTTTTGACAAATCCAAGACATATTTCATGGGACAGAGGGAATACTAATCTTACGGACCAGTCGAAACGAAATATTCAGACATGTTCTCCAGTCACGCACCTACTTATAAAGAGGTCCCCTGACGTGGCAACCAAAGCAAAGACAGGGGATTTGACTGCTTTCAACTCCGTGAGGTTCACGAGGGATCGCAAGGAGGCCCTCTACTGCAGCGAGCCAGATGCATATGCAGGTAATCAAACATCTAATAGTTGTACACGAGTCAAGATCTACAGATATCAAACGTGGGCTACTAGTTAGTTCTAATATTTTGAAGCGGGTGAGATTAGCCACAAAAAAACGGGCCGCATGGTTCGTGGGAATACTCACAGATTCCAAGTTCTTCAAGTGATTGCGGGAGGAGCCATCTTCCGTTTGCTTGTCCATCAATGGATATATAAAAAAAAGCTACCATGTTATCAGATTAGGGGAACGGGATATCTACCAAAATTGATCCGGAATAGAGAGGTCACATGTTTGAGAAGAATGAACACAGGTGAGCGGTGGGGGTTGGCACCCATGAGATCCGACCTGTGAGAGATTACCTGCAGTTCCGAAGCCATAAATGGCAGGCAACGCCGGAAGACAAAACCGCGTACCTATATGAAGCAAACAACATATTAGGCCAAGGGATGATACGGGAAAAAACACAGAAGTAAGAAGGAGGTCGGACCAGCAAGAGAGCTGAAGATGACGGTCCGGCGTCCACAGCACCCGTCGTCGGCGTTGCCGTGGTGCCGTACAGGAGCCTTCAGCGCTAGGATCCAGAAGCACGGATAAGGTTGGTTAGTGTGGAGGAGGACGCCGGACGAATCTGATCAGCGGTGGCGGCTCGGTTAACTTATTTGCGGAAGATTATCTTTATATAGTGGCAAAAAACGAGGAATGGCGCCACTATTTACGGGGGTGAGGGGAAGTTATAATACACGTACTAGACGTGGGGGAGTTCGACCAGCACCGCATAGTCCTACCGTTGCAATATATGCGTAGCTATATGACTATTGTTGGTGTAGTGTATGATCAAGTTTATGATGGCATGTCACTTCAGAAATTATCTTTGTTATCGTTTACCTGCTCGTCGAGCAGGAACTAAGCTTGGGGATGCTGATACGTCTCCGACGTATCGATAATTTCTTGTGTTTCATGTCACATTATTGATGATATCTACATGTTTTATGCATACTTTATGTCATATTTATGCGTTTTTCGGAACTAACCTATTGACGAGATGCCGAAGGGCCAGTTCTGTTTTCTGCTGTTTTTGGTTCCAGAAATTCTAGTAAGGAAATATTCTCGGAATCGGACGAAATCAAGACCCAGCATCCTATTTTTCCATGAAGCTTCCAGAACACCCGGGAAGGACCAGAGGGGGGCCACAGGCCCGCCGGACCATAGGCCGGCGCGGCCTGGGTGTGGCCCGCGCCACCCTATGGTGTCGCCGCCTCTTCGACCCTCTGACGCCGCCTCTTCGCCTATAAGAAGCCCCTGGACCTAAAACCTCGAGACGAAAAAGCCACGGTACGAGAAACCTTCCAGAGCCGCCGCCATCGCGAAGCCAAGATCCGGGGGACAGGAGTCTCGTTCCGGCACGCCGCCGGGCGGGGAAGTGCCCCGGAAGGCTCCTCCATCGACACCACCGCCATCTCCATCAACGCTGCTGTCTCCCATGAGGAGGGAGTAGTTCTCCATCGAGGCTCGGGGCTGTACCGGTAGCTATGTGGTTCATCTCTCTCCTATGTACTTCAATACAATAATCTCATGAGCTGCCTTACATGATTGAGATTCATATGATGATGCTTGTAATCTAGATGTCATTATGCTAGTCAAGTGAGTTTTACTTATGTGATCTCCGGAGACTCCTTGTCCCACGTGTGTAAAGGTGACAGTGTGTGCACCGTGTGGGTCTTTTAGGCTATATTTCACAGAATACTTATTCACTGTTATGAATGGCGTAGTGAAGTGCTTATTTATATCTCTTTATGATTGCAATGTGTTTTGTATCACAATTTATCTATGTGCTACTCTAGTGATGTTATTAAAGTAGTTTATTCCTCCTGCACGGTGTAATGGTGACAGTGTGTGCATCCGTGTTAGTACTTGGCGTAGGCTATGATCGTGATCTCTTGTAGATTATGAAGTTAACTATTGCTATGATGGTATTGATGTGATCTATTCCTCCTACATAGTGTGAAGGTGACAGTGTGCATGCTGTGTTAGTACTTGGTTTAGTCGTGTTGATCTTTCATGCACTCTAAGGTTATTTAAATATGAACATTGAATTGTGGAGCTTGTTAACTCCGGCATTGAGGGTTCGTGTAATCCTACGCAATGTGTTCATCATCCAACAAGAGAGTGTAGAGTATGCATTTATCTATTCTGTTATGTGATCAAAGTTGAGAGTGTCCACTAGTGAAAGTCTAATCCCTAGGCCTTGTTCCTAAATATCGCTATCGTCTGCTTGTTTACTTGTTTCTATCGCGTTACTACTGCTACCATATTACCACCATCAACTACACGCCAACAAGCTATTTTCACGGCGCCGTTACTACTGCTCATATTCATTCATACCACCTGTATTTCACTATCTCTTCGCCGAACTAGTGCACCTATTAGGTGTGTTGGGGACACAAGAGACTTCTTGCTTTGTGGTTGCAGGGTTGCATGAGAGGGATATCTTTGACCTCTTCCTCCCTGAGATCGATAAACCTTGGGTGATCCACTTAAGGGAAACTTGCTGCTGTTCTACAAACCTCTGCTCTTGGAGGCCCAACACTGTCTACAAGAATAGAAGCTCCCGTAGACATCACTAGCAGACCCCGAAGATTCTATTTTACGGGGTGGGAATACGGGGTCTGCTAGCTCGGACGAGTATTTTCGGCCGGTGGAAAGTGAATACAGGGCCCTCTACTCGCGTTTTACGGGGCAGAAAAATAGGGGGTCTGTTAGACATGCTCTTACAACCACACATGGATGTTTATTCAACTACAAACCAAAGAACGAAAAGAATTGAGAAATTATTCTTTACTTATATTTTCCATGTCTTTTATTAAATCAATATTCGTACCATGATCCACATGGTATATCTTCACTTCTAATCTTGAATTCATGTCAAGGACATTCACAAAAGTTCTTTATCAAACCTTGACTATTCCAATTTTGTCTATCCAAATTTATTTCCATTGAACCTCAAAGAAAGGAGAGGACTATCCATATATCTTGATGATCACATCATTGTCTCTTAAGCATAGCCTTAGGTATTTATCCCAGGCATTTCAAAGAGAGAGAAGTTATTGATGCCACCATAGCCATGTCTATTCAAGGGAGTGCAAGAGAAGAATTGTACCCTAAATTGATCAAGCCAACACTTGATCTTGGATGAGATAACGATATTCCACTAATAGTACCTTAGGAAGCCAAACCTTGTCATCACAACTTGGTAATGAACATAAACCTTAAGAGCCTAGAAGGAGTGTGATGAAAGTAAGATAATAAAGAGAGAATAGTGAGGAATAAGTTGATAATGTCTAATGCATGATCATGGTTTGGAAACATAAGAAGATAAGTTAAACCTTATGTGATAAGCAGATATCATCCATCAAATAAAATGGTAGTGAAGTCACTAGTAAACAACCCTAGACCATTCCTAATATCTTGAGTGGTGAGGTAATGGCATTATACTTGAAACCTTACCTAAGTCAAGCATGTTTATCAACTTAAGTGATCCTTTGAAGGAATCATATTAGGAGTGGTCACGAATAGCAAACCCTACTTTAACCTTGATATCTCTCGTAGATCTCATGTTCCTCAAAACCTAGAAACCCTTTAACCGCATGATGCTTAAACATTTTAACCTCTTCATCAAGGCAAACACCTTACCTCCTCGATGCTAACTTCGGACCATAAATGGTCCTCCAAAGTATGCATCCTTTATTGGCATTCTTTATTGACAAAACCCCTGGATCATATCTCATATGAGTCCTTGGTTGAAATTCCGTTTAGGAATACCACTTTGTCATTCACCTACCAATATCATATAATAGATATTATGCTAATATGACATCAAAAAAATCACCAAACTTCAAAATTCCTTTTGAACATGGATTTCATTTAGGTCCTTCGTGGCTTTGAGACATTCATTGGAGCTAGCAGTGTCATTTCTTTTACTTTATCATTCACCAACAATCTTGAACAAAGTTTATGCTTCTCTTGCAAGAACTTCCGGATCCGTTATGTGAATGATTAGCGTAAATACTTCAGTTGTCTCAATCATATAAATAATCACTGAAGATTTATAATCTTGTCAAGTTGTGCTATCTCTCCATTCATCTCTTTCAAATGAAACCATTTCTTTTGAAATATCCCATCATCTGTGGTAAATAATTTGCTAGCGGTACGGTGATGGGAGGAATCCCCAAATTTTATCTCTTGGGATAACCAACAAAATAAAACATGTCTGATTTGGGATTTTCAACTTATATAGATTTGAATGCTACTCATCAGCTTCATATCAACAGATATTTAAGAAATAGCACGTTAGGTGCAATACCAAACCATATCTCATATGAGGTCATTTCAACAGATTTTTTACAACATTTTAATAATTGTAAATATAGTAATACGATCTAGAAAACAAAATAATGGCATTGGAAATAAAAACATCATAGGTTTCGCAATCAGTAAGATATTTTGCTAAACTTATGATTGAATTGTTCTCCATGATCCAATCACAGAAACTCAATATTTCTATTATGATGAGCTCCCATTTAATCGCTGAAATTTTGAACTCCTCAAATATTTCAGATTTCTACTTCATTAATTAAATAGGACTAGCTTCTGCATGCCGGTAAAAACGTTGGGTTACATACATCAAAATATATGAATTTTTAAAAATTTACATTTTTTTCAACATCAGTGATGAACACCTTCATAGTAATTTTGGCAAGCCTCACATGTGTACATGATTCCAAATCATAGGGACTTAAAAGACCATCATGATTGTACTCGTGAATGTGATTCTTTCCATTATAACCTGAACCGCAGTGCTACTCTGATACAGTCATCGTATCAGTTTTCTTAGCATTAATGATATTTTCAATAATCAAAGTTCAATACCCAATCACCTTCGATAATGCCAATTTTGAAAATTTACTTAAATGCATGACCTTGGCGAGAGTACTGATCCAACCACCAATCCCGACATAGTCTAGCACTTCATCCCGATACATACATATATATACCATAGCCCTTTACAGAGCGAGGACTTCCCAAAATAATGTGCAATAACATCCGAAACCCCAGAATATTATTTGAGGAATCTTCATCGTCATATCTACTAAAATACTATACATAATACGATGTACATAACATTCACGCGTAACAGCGTGATAAATTATATGAATGGTGATGAAGTGTTTTCTTCTTTTTGCACCATTACTAACATCAGTTCATATCACGGCCCTTGGTCTCCACAGGGAACAACATGCAAGCAATTGCAGCTAGGCATAACACCACCTCAAACACAATGATAGCTTCCATTTGATGGCAGCTTCTCAGCATCCCAACAGCTATAAGGGGGCAAACAATCCCACCGATCCTACCAATGGCAGTAGCAATTCCAACACCAGTTGAGCGTACTGATGTTGGATATACCTACAACACAAGAAAATAAATTAGATAGATAACTTAGCCTATCGTCTGCAGAATGGACCAAAGTCGTAGACTTCATTTAGCCGGAGTTATCTAACAGGATGTCCATTTTGTTCACACAAGTGTTCCATGCAGACACTAATGGACACCTCAAGATTCAGATGGCTCATCAGTTAATAGATTTAATTTAGGATCTAACAACAAGGACATTGGAAGGAAAAAACACCCTAGTGATTGCAAGAGAGTGCTCAATTGCTTAGGAGAAGTGAATTGATTTGGAATGCTTTTCTGCCTACATGGATTCATATTATTATGGTATACCTACCGTCAGGATATTGTATTTCTGTTTTGAACCTATCCATGCAAACCTACATAAGAATAATCAAGAAGCAAAACTACCATCTGAATACACGGCCACATGGATGGATATAATGATAGAATTGCAACTCATAGGGATAACGAAGGAAAATTTTAACATATTAAACTCAACATACTGTGAAAACCAAGTCACAAATAAACACATTTACTACATGCCATAAAAAGCCGATACGAACCTCTGGGGCATATAAACATAGAACTGTGAAGCTACCCATGGCACAAGCGCGAGCACCAAACAGAAGGCCAGTTGTCCATATCTCACTCTGATGAAATGCAAGTGGTCCAAGGAAACCACAGCATGTGAACAGCAAGCACCACATTGTAGCTTTTCGGCCAAGCCATTCAACAAGAACAGCAGACACAATTAGACCAGGAATCTCTGATGGAGCAGTAGAGTGATGAGTTAGTGACATAGTGAGTAGTCAGTCACACTGGATGAAGAGACATGCTACTGTATGCTACCTGCGAAACTAGTAATAAACGTATCCTTGTAAAGGCTGGCATCTTGTTCACTCTTCACATATCTCAGCCCAGATGCACAGCTTTCATTTGCATCACTCAGTTGGGAGGTCATCAAGACTAGCCCGTAATAAGCAAAGGAATTTGCATAGAAAACAAACCACAGCAGAAGCGTTGATCTGCGCAAATTTCGTGACAATAGACTACGCAATGCAGCAACACTACCAGATTTGGAGCTCATGGCATTATCATCTGTGCATTCCTTCTCTCTGACTGGAAGAAGATGATCTATCTCACAGGTGGGAGCACTTTGATCAACTTCTATTCCACGGTTGTATGTGAGAATTCCAGGAGGAAGAGCTGCTTGGTTTGTCTTAGAGATTCTCTCCAGGACAAGCGTTGCTTCAGACATTCTATTTTGTGCACACAGATAGCGTGGCGACTCGGGTGTAATTCCAAAGAAAGGAAGCAAGAGAAAGCATGGAACGGCGGTAAATGCTAGCAACCACCTCCAACTCAATGCCGCAATCACAACCTGCAATAGGAACATATTTAATAGTAGTTTATTATTCTGCCAGAATATAAATATAAGTAGGAAATTACAAAATGTACTAGTCTGATACCCATGCAAGTGAAGCCTCCAAGACTGTGCCAAGAGTCCAAAAAAGGAAAAAACAATCATCCAAGTGCCACGATTTTGTGCAGGAACAAACTCCAAAAACCAAGATGAAAACACATGCCCACCACCCACTCCAATACCAACGAGAAATCGAAGAGCCATCAAGCATAAATAGTTAGGAGATAAAGCACTCATGAAACCCATTCCGGTAGTAAACAGTGTTGAAAACAGTAAACCAGTCCTGAAACAAGAAAAATATAAATTTTGTTGAGGGGTTAATTTGTTCACTGTCGCAATTATAAATCCGTGCGCCATTGACCACACTGAAATTATGTTACTACTCTAAACAGGCTGAACGTATCGAAGGTGCTTAGTCGTACATCAGGAATACAAAAACAAAATTCATAGGCATGGTTATAGTCATAACATTCTTCTAAAAAGTAAAAATAATAAGAACAGGTTTTTCTGAGGAACTCAAACATGGAAGCGCTTGTAAGACTAAAACCTTACCTTCGCCCATATTTGTCGGAAACAAATCCCCAACCACATGCCCCTATTAACATGCCCAAGAACACTACACTTGAGAGTAGACTCTCATCTTGGGCAGAGATTTTCCATTCCTCCCGTATCAGTGGTCCAACAAACGACAATAGCATGAGCTCCATGGATTCCGCAACCCAACCCATGCCTGCATATACGAGAACAAGTGCTTGGAATTTCCCAAACCCCATGGCTGCAAGCGCGTTATCCGTGGTGTATGTTTCCATGTTAGCAGCGTCTGCTGATTCAGCAATGCAAAGGCAAGCCGATGACAAAATCCGTCAGGTAAGTATTTGCTCGTCTTAACGTCCACCTGCAAACGGCACGCCCAAGAATGAATACATAGCTGGAGACGCTTACTGCATATATTAACAACTGAAAGTCTAATTTGCTCCCAGAGTTCGTTTCTGAAGGACAAAGATACATCAACAAATCTAAGCAGTCAAATTGTATGACAGCAATGCGGTTCAGGGTGCTATCATGATAAGAGAAATGGCATGCCAGAGGAAGTGAGAAGCTGGAGTGGCCTAAGAAGATTTTGACCACGTCTGTTTCTAATACTGTACTCTGATTTGCTGTTCCTTGGTTTATCGGTTTTCTCTCTGTCTTTTCTGTGGACCTTAATGTCTCCCCGGTTTTAGGAATACTACTACATAACAGCAGATCTGCGTTTTTCCTCAAATTATTGTTATCCTTGGATGATAAACAAGAATCAAATAAAATATGTTAAGAGACCGGTAAACTGATTGTGTTGACGGCTTCCGGACATCCATTATACGTTGCTCTTGGACTCAAGCTTTCAGCATATCCTGTCTCGGTGAACACAGCTCTCACCAAGTTCACCGTAATAAACTATATTACTACCTGAAACCCATAGCATTGGATCTGTTACTCTATGCAGCTCATTACCCAACCACCATCCAGGACCTGATTTACACAACATACCTGAAATTGAGCTAACGAAGCCCAGGGCTTGCTATTAAACCGCGGGACCTAATAATACACATGGCTTAATTCTAAAGCCAAATTTCTTCAAAAAAAAAAGAGCAAATTCGAAGGCCAAAAGAAGAACAGGGGGCCTCGCCGCCTGCGGCCGGAGTAAATAAACTCTACGTCCAAGCAATGGATCCTGCATCCCACGAACACACAGAAGAGAAGAGAAGCGCGCTGCGCCCGCCGATTAAGGGGCAAAGGCATGGACGATTAAGCGCAAGCACGTACAGCAATGGGGAAGCGGACGGACGACCCTCGACCTCGAGGAGCAGCAGCAGCACAGCCGACGGAGAGGATCGGGGAAGGGGAGGGCTGCGCTATGCTGATTCTTTCGCCCCCCTTTTTTGAATGGATTGGATATGACGATTCTTGGGAGGGGAAGAAATTTAATACTCCTCCAGCCTCCAGGAGAGGGGCGGTCGGAGGTGGAGAGGAAGAAGCAACATGGTCGTGTGTGGCACAGGATCGGCGACGGCGACCCGCCCCCGGACCACCGCGCCGGTCGGATGCGTGGCAGATGCGGCTATCTTTCTGGATTTCCCCGGGGATTCGCTCATGAATCGTGCGTGACAGTGCCGTACGACTACGCGGCAGCATGCAGCGGCGACGCTTGGTTGGTTGCCACATGGATATACTAGGACGCTTCCCGCAGCGAGGCTGCGACCACCACACAGCCATATTGGCAAACACAATAAGCGCATCTCCAGCGGGCCACCCAAACGATCGTGGACTGTTCATTTTGGTCCGCGGGGACGGACGAACAACCCATGTATGCTTCAGCGGGCAACGTAAACGTCTCCGCGCCTCAAATTTGGGACGGCGATGCGTCGGGCTGGACAATTCGCGCGTCCTCCCGTGTCCTCTCTAGAAGATCCTGACCCCTCCCGCCAGTGGCGCACAAATTCCCTCCAAAACCCTCCCACAGAGATTCGCCCGGCGGGAAAGGAAGCGGAAGCGATGGATTCCGCCGCCGCGCCTACCATGGCCACCGACATGCCTACCACGGCCACCGCCGAGAAGAAGCAGGCGAAGCCGAAGAAGACCGCCAAGGATATGGCGGAGGAGGAGCGAAGGGCGGAGTCCAGCATGCGCGTAGACCGGAGAGAAGCCGCCAAAGCTCGCAAAAGGTCGCCGCCAAGCTGGAAGACGAGCAGATCAGGATGAACGACTGCATCATCGCCCAGCGACAGCACGACAACGGCAAGCTGCTGGCTCAGAAAGTCGCCCAGCAGTTCGTCATGTTGATGAAGCAGGAGGCACTGAACGTGGTCTTCGGCCATGCGGCGGTGCTCCCTTTGGCCGCAGGCGCGTCGTCGACGAGCTCCGTCACGTCGACACCGAGCGGCCGGCCTCCTCTTCAACCCAGGCCATCCCAGCAAGGCGACGACCACGACATGAATGGATGTGTGTTGTCCCGGATAGGTGATCCACGCGCGGCGTCGTCGGATACTTCCGACGAAGGTATCGACCTCAACCGCACTCCCACGGCCGGCCTATCATCGCCAACAGGGCAGAATACGCAATGGCGAATCTCTGTGGCAGCCAACCTGTTCGACGACCAAGATGGTAAAGCTCTTGCCAATATCCCGTAATTGTTTCGCATTGCTACTTTCCTGCTGGCTTGTCATGGCCACTATGCGCGCATGAATGTGAGCCCGTGCACGGCAAGGCCATCATGCAGGACATGATCTACGAGGGCGTCGACGAGGAAGAAGGCGACTACACTGAGTACGATGACACTCAGTACGAGGATGTTCACGAGGGCTACTCCATTGACAAGCACCCACTATTTGGCAACGACGGCTACACCCAATACATGGCCGGGGAAATCACCCAGGCCACTGTGGCCACACTGGCCGCGTCACTTGCCCTCCACGCTTGTCGATGGCAAGAAGATCAGCCAAAGGAGGGCGAGCTACAGAGTCGAAGAGGACAACTTGTTGTTCCCCGCTTGGATTGAGATTTCCCAAGATCCACTTTGCGGTGCCGAGCAAAAGGTCAATGCTTATTGGAACTGTCTGGGCAACTACTTCCATGAGCATCGCTTGGTGTGTGAAAAACCCTTCTATAGTGAACGCAACGATGTCTCATTTTCAAAGAGGTGGAGCTTCATCCATGCCGAGTGTAGCTGATTCCAAGGCTCATACTAGATTGTTACCGGGAGGCAAGTAAGCACTACAAGAGATCCTACGACAACAAGGGCTTATGGTTTGGAGCACTACAAGAGATCCTACGACAACAAGGGCTTCTGCTTTGGAGCACTACAAGAGATCCTACGACAACAAGGGCTTCACAATGAGCCATTGTTGGATGTTGCTCAAGGACACCGAGAAGTGGGAAACAAGCTACGTCCTTTAGAAGAAACTCAAGGTGGCGAAGAAGGAGGGCATTGTAAATTCATCAACGGAAGGCACCATCGACCTTGAAAACGATGGCCAAAGCCTAGGCGCCGACGCAACCGAAGAGGCAGGCGGTAGTGGCCGTGCTAAACAACCGCTGGCCACAAGGAAAGCAAGACCGAGATGCACCGTCAAGCTTCCTCAATGGCGTTCCAAGAGACCTTGAGGGAGTTGATGGCCAAGAAGGAAGAGGCCATCGCCGAGAGGGAAGAGAGGCGGCGCAAAGAGAAAGAGGCAACCACAAAGAGCTTTGTTGATCTTCAACTGGGAGCTATTGAGGTGAAAGAGGCCCTTACCAAGTCCAAGATCGTCGAGGTCGAGGGCAAGGCTAGGCTCATGGATGCCGATGCCAAGTCCAAGATGTTGGAGACCGAAGCCAAGATCATGGCCGAGGAGAATCGGATCATGCTCATTGACTCGGCCACATCACCAATCCCGTGCAAAGGCTTGGATCGAGAAGAGGCATAAAATGATCATTGCTTGAAAATATTGAAGGATATTAGCATAGATGGTTGCCATTTGGGTGAAAGTGAAAGTAGTCACTTTTTAGGTGAAACTTGCTACTTTTTGGACATATCGTAAGATATTGTCTAACTTTGCACATTCCAAAGGCACTTGACACTAGTTGGCGCTGCCTAGAGGGTAAATCCATATATTATACCTGTTAATTTTCTATGTTTTTGTGTTGAAATTTAAAATGAAGTGTGCCAACTAGCCAGGTTTAGGAAAAGCTAGCGTAGACTGAATGGGTCGCGCCGCTGGCGCTCTATCCAAACAGGCTGGATAAAGCATCCTATTTGTAGACCGACCCAAATGAATAAAAACGGATAATTTGGGTCACCAATTTGGATTGGACCCGCTGGAGATACCCTAAGGGCATCTCCAGCGGCGCGACGGAAACGGACGCTCAGCGACCGTTTTCGTCCGCCGTGACCGGAAATGCGTCTGGGGCCTGTTCCAGCGGGGCGACGCAAAGTGACCGGGCCGTCCGCGGAGACGCAAACCTGGCCCAAATATGCGCCAGGTTTGCGTCTCTGCGGACGCTGCGCGGACGCGCAAAGTGTCCGCTCGGTCCTCGCACGGGCCCGCCTGGCAGCGGCACAACTGCTTCGTCTTCCGCGGCATTACTTCCGTGCGGCGCGCTGCAGCCTTTGCAGGACCGTGTTAATGGCGTGCCTCGGCTTCCGCGAGCGTGCGCAGCTAGTAGACGTTGCACTGGCAGGCCATTGAAGGCGATATGGCGTCGGAGCCTTTTAAATGGACGCTGCCGGCGGCCATTTCCACGACCAAATCATTGCCAAATCCCACAGTATCCACCCCACCGACGCCATGGAAAAGAAATGCTGGCCGTTCCGCAAGACGAAGAACGACCAGGAGGCTAGCGGCTCGCGCTCCGGCAAAAAGGCACGAGTCGGCCGGTACGTCCGCGTTGACCTCGCGCGGCAGCTATGGGAGGAAAACTGGCCTGTGCCATGGCCGGACGCGAACTTGCCGGGAGGGGGCTGGTACCTGAATTCGCGGCGCATGCCGGTCCCCCCGTGCCACGCGAGGGCCGAGAGCGGCGGGACGAGGTGCGCCGCCGCCGAGCGATCTTGCGGCCGGATCTGCGGGAGGATCAGGCGTACGCGCTGAACTCCTACAACTGGATTTCATTCGGGACGTGGGAGTTCGACGCGCGCCGCCGCGCTGGCTACCTCGGCGACGTGGACTTCTTCGAGCGAGAGATCGCCGCAGAAGAAGAAGAGAACGACCAGGAGGACGCGGACGAGGACGAGGACGTCGACATAGTCGACTACGACCACGACGATGGCGGGCCGGCGTGGGATCCGGAGACCCAGCCGCCGGACCTTTCCGAGGATGAGGCCATTGCCATGGCACTGGCCAACAGCGCGCAGGACGAGCTCAACGAGCTCGCTTTGTGGGAGGGGCTCGCAATCCAGCTGCGGGAGTCGGCGCTGCGCGAGGAGGCCGGCGACTCCTCCGGCAACGCCGACGCGTTCCAACGACCGCGCTCCGCCCGTCGCCGCGGCGTGGGATCCCCGGCCACAGCCTCCTGCCCATGCGGCGGTACCTCCTCCACCGCCGGCGTACGAGCTTCCATGGCCGACGCCGGAGTTCATTAACCTCGTCAGCGACGACGACCAGTAGGCAGCAGCAACTTTTAGCACGCCTTTATGGCTTTTTTATGTTTTTTTAGTAATGTAAATTATGGTTGCATGAATGAAAAAAAAATTATGCGTCGCGCCGCTGGAGCCACCCCCGACGCAAACGGACGCCCGGACGATTTCGATCATTTCGCCCGACGCAAACGGACACGACGCGTCCGTTTCAACGTCCGAAATGCGTCGCACCGCTGGAGATGGCCTAAGCAGCCTCGTGATTTATTCCTTTCTTTTTCATTGTCGGAAGGTGATGGAAGTTGAAGCAGGAGTAGTCAATTCTACTTCGAAGACCATCGTGTTTGGTTTATTATCCTTATCCACAAGGGGAAGCTGTCAATTCTACTCCAAAGTACCAAGTTACATTATCCTGTCAGAGATTAAAAGCATGTGCTTGGTTGGTTGCCACATGGATATGGGACACCACACGCACGGCTCCCAGACGGCCATATTGGCAGACTAAGCAGCCTCGTGATTTGTTTCCTTTTCTCTTCCCAAGAGGCTAGAGGTGATGGAAGTTGAAGTAGTAGTAAATTCTTCGAAGACTTGTGGTGTTCGGTTTTTTTTTCCAGTGAAACTTTACAGTTAGAAGAAAGATCAAACAACACAAAACACCTTAATAAAAACAAAAATTAAAAATCTTGAGACGTCTTCGTCTTCAATCTCCAAACCATGACGACGGCGCGGCACCGTTGTCCTCCCTAGTCGGCTTAACGTTGTTGGTTGCAGATGAAAAGTCGTCGAACGGGTCAAGAAGACCATATTCGTCCTGGAGATGAAGAACAAATAACCACCGATGAAGTTTCATGGAGATCCAGAGATTCCCCAGGCAGAAGAAGCCCTTGAGAACCACACCACTCCCACAAGCTTATCGCCGTCGCCGTCGAGATAAGGCTGAAGCCGGAGAGACTTTATTGGAGAAGACACTGCCATCACACCGAACCTTAAAAATAACCAAACTTAAAAATAGTTCAATTTATGAAATGTTGTTTATATTTGAAAATAAAAAATTTCAAAATTTTCAAATTAAAAAATGTTCGATTTGAAAATATTCAAATTTAAAAAGGTTCACAGTTTAAAAAATGTTCTGATTTAAAAAAAACAAGAAAGCAAAAAATAAAAATAAAAAAGGAACAGAAAAGTAGAAAAGAAGACCAGAAAACGAAAGAAAACCAGAAAATCAAGAAACCCGGACAGAAATGTTTAAAACCTTCCTAAAGCCAGAAAAAACCTGAACCCCCGAATTCAGGATGTAGACGGACGAGTCCGTGACGTCCGTCACATATTTTTTTGTCAGCCGTGTAAACAATTTTAGCTGTCCACAGTCTCCGTATAAGTATTTCAGTTTTCTACGGACATCCGCCGGACATACGCGGACGAGCGGGGAACCGGCGGCGGCCAGGCGGTCGGCGCTGGAGACCGTCCTGCGAGTAGCTCGAGGGAGGAGCTAGGACGGGGAGGGGTGGGGGGAGTTGGAGGGCGGCGAGGAGCCGGGTGCAGGCTGCCGGCGAGGAGCGGGGAACCGGCGGCGGCCAGGCGCTCGGCGCTGGAGACCGTCCTGTGAGTAGCTCGAGGGGAGGAGCTAGGACGGGGGGTTGGGGGGAGTTGGAGGGCGGCGAGGAGCGGGTGCAAGCTGGTGGCGAGGAGCGGGGCGCAGGCTCAGCGGCAGCGAACAGCGTGCCGCCGTGCCGCCGTGCCCATCGTGGGAGATGGAGAAGTGGAGACTTGTTCGTTCTTTTTCTATTTTGCAGACGGACGAACGGGCCTGGCAGGCTCTGTGGAAGTTGTCCGTGAGTCCGTGTAAACTGCACGGCCCATCCGCGACGCCGTTTGACTATTTTAACGGACCCGGACGAACGGACTCCACGGAAATCCGCGTCCATTTGCATCCTGACCCCGAATCCATGCTGGGCTGACCCGCTTAACAAACCGCAGCATAGGGAAGGTGTGCGTTACAGAATAAGATTTGCATGAAGCGTCATACTTGGAGACTTTCGTACGGGCTTAGAGAACCGTAGTATTTTTTATTTCAGAAAAAAAAATGGATTACTCCAACTATCTTCTACAGTGCTACGGAGTACTACACAGTAGTGTGCCGGTGCACTAGGTAGCGCCGCCCATCTCTACAAGACCGCATGCATGGTGAGTTGGTGACAGAGCAGGAAACAAAGAATGAACTTAAAAAATCTACCTGACAAAGGCGACGGCGGTGATTCTAACAATAACCATGATAATATCAACAAAGAAGACTGCACTACCAGGTAGGCGCACCGATAAAACAGCAGCAGCTCCGTCCAGATTGCTAAATGCATGGGTCCGGGTGATGACTGAACAGATGAAGCATAATCGGCACTCCTATCGACAAACATGGAGTTACTATTGGTCTACATGGAGTTAATAGTCCTACTATACAGCTAGCCTCGCCGACTGGACCACCGAATACAAACCAAAACGGCTCTCCATCCACTCATCGATGTACAGCTCGTCTTGCAGAGAGTTTTTTTAATTAGGGAGTATAAGTCTTTTTTATTTATTGTCATTTGTTTTTAATGTATTTTTCTATCTTTTGTCTTATCCATGTACAACTATTGATGCGTGCAGTAATTAATAAGATGAATTATGTGCTTTTTTTAGTCCTAACGAATTTTCTAATCTTAAGACAAGGAACAATAATAGAGTCAACCGCTGATTCTAGCCCATTACCATGTCATTTTTAGCTAATTATAAAGTCAACATATACAATATTGAGCTAAAAAATACTACTTTAGTGATACATGGCTCATAATTCACTCTCACAAAGAGTGACTAAGAGCACTTACTAGAGTTGGCTCTATCTTCTTTCTCCTCTTTTTTCTTCCCCAACTCAAACTAAAATATAACATTTGATCTCTTAGAACCACCTAACTAGAAACTATTGTACATGCTCTAAAATGGGCAGTATTTGCGTGTTTAGTGTATAGCTTCCTTGTCTAAACATGGACAAGATAAGTCACGTGTACGTTAGGTCAAGCCACGCCCACGAACGCATTTATGGGCAGTATGATTAGTTCTCGATTGTCTCCCATACTCTTTCTTGCGTCTCATTAATTATACTTCTATTTTTTATAAGGTGCATTAGTCTTCCAAAAAACTTTAAACCTTTCAAGCTTTGATCTAGTTACAATAACATCCATATTACGAAATCAATACCATTAGATATATCATTACATTTTTATATTTAATCAGTATCGTTAGATCCATGATAAAAATATGTTTTCTTATTTTATCAAGCATCATAGATGTCTGTAAGGGTATATTGCCCTTATGTGTGGTTTTGGTAAATTAATGACAACCCCTATGAACTAATATTTTTATTGAGTTTATATGAAGGAATATTCCATAGGTACTACTTTTACTCCATGTGTTGGATTCAAGTATGGATGCCATGAAGATAAAGATATACCTTGTGTATTGGCATCAAGATCATCGATTTGAAGATATATATGTGATATGATCAAGAAGAAGAAATGAAGATGGAGTTCTTATGTGGAACTCAATATTAGCCATGCTCTATCTTATATGAGTATGAGAAGATACAAGGTTGAGTTGGGCAAACTCAAGATGAGCATCTCAAGTGGATCACATGCTTGAAGCTTCCCGTCCATTTGGTGATAATGGACATGTGAAGATGTGCATCAATGAAGCCTTCCCATCATAGTGTATGGGGGAGCATTTGCGAGTCTTCACGAAGCAACAATGATCAAGTGAGGCATTCCGGCTTGAGTGGAGCTTGAAGAGTTATCATCAAGATCAAGCGGGATGCGCAAGGAAAAGGTATGAACTTGATAGGTTTTCCTTTTACCGGTCTCAAGGTGGTTGATGGGAGACCGGATTATAGGATAGATAGCCGCACTATTAAGAGGGGCTTTCGGTTGGGTAACTTGATCACATCGTCTTAGGGAGCTCAATCCTTTGCATACTTCGCATATCCCTATTGCTTCTTAGTGTTTCTCTGTGTGAGGTTCTTGAGCTTGTTGCTAGCTTTACAACAAGCCCAAGTTCATCGAAAACGGAATCCGCATGCATCTTCTATTGCGTTTTTGAGTTTGGACGTCTTCACCGTTTCTTGACGGTGGGAGACTCTCTCTCTAAAATCATATAAAATATTCTGTGAGGAGTCTCCATATTTGTCGTTATCTTTCCAACAAAATTGGTTTCATGTCGATTGGAGTTCGGGAGCTTTTGTTATGAAAGAAACAGGGAAAAGAATAAAAAGAAAAAGAAAAGGGGAGGTAGTGGCCGGCCGGCCGCCCGGCCAGACTGGCCCACCCGCCGGCCCACCCGGTCTGGACCGGCTCTGGCGCTCGTGCCAGCCGGGCCTCTTACTGAGGCGGTTCCGGTCTGGTCCGGCCCAGCACCCGGCGCCCGCCGGCCCGCTCGGCGTGCGGCCCGGCCGACCGGCCTCCCAGCCGGGCTGGGCCGTCTCCGCCTCCCCGCGCGACCCACCTCGCGCGGCCTCGCCGGCCTATCCGTCGCGCGCGTGCGGCGCGCCGCTCCGCCCGTGCCGAGGTCCGGCTGGGCCGGATCCCAGACCGGCCTGTCCGGCCTCAGCCCCGGTCAGCCGGCTGGGCCACCGGCTGGGCCGCTCCGCCCCTTCCAGCCTGCTCTTGCCCCGACCGGCCTGTGGCCCGGTCCGGCCGGACTGGTGACCGGTCTAGCCGGCTCCAGGTCCGGTCGGCCGGCCTGTGCGCCGACTGGGTTGTTTTTCTTGCGCGTCTTGACTTGTCTTTTTCCCCCAACGGTTTTATTTGCTCTCTAGCTATAAATAGCCCTTCTTCCACCTTGGGCTTAACTAGTTCTTCCTATTCTCTCTCCTCCATTGTTGCCTTTGAAGAACTTGCTCTCTCTCTTTTCTCCCCCCATGATTCTTGCCCATTATTGAGGGATCTAAGAGAGGAGATCTAGATCTACACTTCCACCAATCCATTTCTTCTCTAAGTGAGGGGAACTCTTGGGATCTAGATCTTGGAGTCTTTTGTTGACTTTCCCCATTGTTCTTCCTCTCCAATCTCATCCTAGCATTTGTTGTTTGGGTGGGATTTGAGTGTGAAGGATTTGAACACCTCTAGTGTTCTTGCTTTGCATCATTGCATAGTGTTGATCTCTCCACCACGATTAGTTCGAGTGAGAGACCGTGAGCTTGTTACTCTTGGAGGGAGACCTCCTAGTTGGCTTGGCGGTTGGTGCTCCGGTGATCTCTTCAAGAAGATTGTGAAGAGGCCCGGGCTTCTCCTTCGTGGAGCTTGTGAAGTGGTTGTGGAGCTTGCCATCTCCGGAGCGGAGGAAAAGCTAACCATAAGGAAAGGGCCATTATCCTTCGTGGGTGTGGTTCGGAGAATAGGGTGAGCCTTCGTGGCGTGGGGAATCCTTCGTGGACCTCCACTCCTCCAAACGTGACGTACCTTCTTGCAAAGGAAGGGAACACGGGAATACATCCTCGTCTCCGCGTGCCTCGGTTATTTCTATACCCGAGCTCTCTTTCCTTGTGATAGCCATCATGCTTGAAGTACATATATCTTGCTATCACTTGTGCTACATATATCTTGTGCCTATCTTGCTTAGCTCTAGTTGCCATTGTTACACCTAGTTGAGCTTAGCATATTTAGGGTTTGTGCTTGTAAACTAAACGTTAGTTTAATTCCGCATTCTTACAAGACAAATCCGCAAGAGTTTGTAATTGCCTATTCACCCCCCTCTAGACGACATCTCGATCTTTCAATGTCAATATCTTTTCTACAAATTTAGTCAAATATATTTGTTAACTTTTCAAAAAGCTAATACACTTTGTAAAAAGAACTATGGAAATATGACAAAGCAAAGAAAAAAAGAGTAAAAGAACAAGAAAAAGAATAAGAGGAAACATTATATTCTAGAAAATATGTCACTTCTTATCAGGCATGGCAAGACCTTATTTCTTCATTACATCGTTTATCAGTGGAGAGAATTCCAGTGCGGTCTTTGAGGATATAGTGAAACAACTAGACACAATATCCCCAAACACTCAGGACTCTTTTTGTTTATAGGATTTATGTAGAAATTGTGTAGGATTTTGATTCTATAGAAAAATTTCTTACATAAGTTATTTGATTCATAGGAACAAATTCCATAAAAACTAATCTTATAAGAATCTTGTAGTGGAAATTCTATAAGGATAAAACATTAGCTCATACCTCATGAAAAATACCTTTGCAACAATCAACGACACTTCATCTTTCCATAATATTTAAGTAGACATGATATCTCAATCCTATGTCTTTCCTATTCCTATACTTTTCCCTTCCTATGAATCTGGTTTCAAATTCTTTGGGAAAAAAAGACTACAAAAGGACAAACCAACTAAGATTTTACACTTCGTCTCAACCTCTGCCTCCCAAAACCTTTTGCGCGTGGAGCTTTGATGTGCTAGCCTCATATTTGCTTGTTACGGGAGTAATGATACTATGATAGTATCAATTCTTTGAATGTTAGAAATATTACTAGTACCTAACATCATGGGAGTACTTATGGATAACCAGGCTTGTCGGCCCCTGATACCCACTTGTGGTATTTTACGCTGATTTACATGAAACATTGGTTTCTTAACCACTACAGTTTATGGTTTGCTAAGGCTTCAAAACGTTTCACGGTTTGCTACTGCCTGACATGGGACTATAACTCAGATATCCATTGTGCTGTTTGACCTAACACTTTTCTAGAAAGTTGGTATCTGGATGATGCTAAGTGCAACTTTGTTTGCAAAATTATGTGTTATTGACATTAAGTTCGTTGCATGGTTGTACTACAGAGTATTAACTTGCCACCATCTCATATGTCTATGTAGACATGGATGAAAGTGTCACTATTTGAATTTTCATAAGTCACTTATTGATTAGTTTCATCTACTTGTTTTTATTTATGTGTCTAATATGCTTCAAACATCTCTATGGATATATTGAAGAACTCAGGCTGAGTAACACATAAATGGTCAAGGGTGATGAATCAAGGGGTAAGTGAAGACATAGGTCACATTTCTATTTTTGACATGTCTATTATTTTATAGGTATAGCTATTTTGGAACATAGACCACTAAATTGATACCAAATGTAAACTACATCATTTCTCATCTACATGTTGGTTGGAGGGATGAAGGTAATAGTGATGTTTGTTTTGTTTTGAGATTTATTTTGAGCACTCAAAAAATGATCTTGTAAATAAATAAACTGCTAAAACAATAACTTAGCATAGTAGCTAGCTAGGGCGAAGTATCAAGTGCAAACCATGATTCAGCGAAAATCTGGAAACTAACGTCTTGAGTTGTTGGATCATTAGTGAATGGTGATCACAGGTAGACTCCCCCACCGGCCAATTATAGCCCACTTATGCACTTAACCCCTTGTGTCTCTGAAAGTAGCTGATTTTTCTAGGGAGTTATCCTGTCGTGCTCGCAGCCTCCACAAAGCAAGCTTTTGTCCAGCTATATTAATATAGTTTTTCCTATCCTATGAATCAAAGGAGCCCTCGTAGTGGGTAGGAACACATGAGACATCAAATTGGTTTCAAATTTTATGGGAAAAAAGACTACAAATACCTTCACGTCCATCCCCTACTCGGGCACTAATGAGAGATTTCCGAGGAAATGTTGGAGCAACAACAACAATAACATGCCAAACCCCAGCGTCCCTGGTTCCTAATCAGCATGACAAAATGGAGACTCCGCGGGAAAGAGTGACCTAATTAAGCATTTGTGGGTGCAGAGAGGAAACGCCACACGATTTGGAATTCATTTTGTTCTTCTATAAATAATTTAATTTATTTGTTTGAACTATTTGTTGAAATAATTTGTGTGTTTTAACACAGTAGTTTGAATTGTTGACACTATGCGAAATGTTGAAATTTGGTAAAAAAAAAATATTTGAGGGCCAGCTGTATATAGCACGTCGGTGTGGAATTTTCTTCCCTAAACTAAGGAACTCCCGCTGGCACACCCAATATAGCGCTGCACACCTGCCGATGCCTACGGTGGAGATGTTCTAACACGACTAATGACTAGCAAAGTAGCAACGCTTGGGGAATAATTTTATATCTGGTCATTTTCGATCAATCTCCCGCGGATCCGGAGGGCATAATGTGCTGTATAGTACTTACTATAGTAGTGCCTCACGCCTGATGGCGACCCAAATCCCAAATTAATCCGCGAGTTCTCCTCTCCGCTCTGAAAGAATATGCTCTTCTTTTCCCAAAACTTTGGTGTTCCCCTTTAAGCATGACCGTCAGCCAACCATCCAATCTATGCTTGGTTGTATATATTCGTAGCGAACTAAAGAAGGATCCAGGGCTCGACCGTCGGTGGCGAGTATACCAAATTCAACACAGGGTACAAAAGCTGCTCACTGAGCTGACGGGCGAGACGGGGATGTTTACTCTGCTACGATGTGGTATTAACAATGTTGCCGACAATATATATGGGGTCGCCCCAATCAATCAGGTAAACAGCGAATTAGCGATGTTTCAACTTGCTTCAGTGACGCGTGTAAGATAGTGATCTCTACGAAACTTTTGTACAGTTTTACCTAATCTAAATTACGGCTAGTGTATCTGCATTTTCTCGATATCTTTGACTTGACAGATTAAAATGGCAGGATTGTGGTTGCTGTCATATCCCAAGCGCAGTAACATAGAAGACGGGGGACAGCAAAAGTGTTCCAATTAAGATGATACGTCATATCAGGTGGGCGTGGTCGGTCTAAAGACTACAAGCTGTACGTGCAAGAAGATGGCCGTTGCCATAAATTACAGGCAAAGCAACCTAGATCTCAGCTGATTTTAGCACTCTCCTGGAGACTAAAAAGGGCTGTGTACTAGATATACAGAGGAAGCAGGTAACTGCAGTTATCTCAGAAAGGATGCAGGATGACTTCCAGGTCGTGTACCCTACTTTGATGAGTAATTTACTGGTGGTACAGGTTCAGATTAGGGAAGGTCCTCGCCATTGCTATTATTTGTTTGGAAGAACAAATTTTCAGGCTAATTAACTGAGACAGGCAACCGCATCCAGCACGCTAACTGTAATAGTCGTGCTGCCATTAGTTTCAGAGAGCTGCCCAGTTAGGAAAAGAATTGTTTCAGATCATAATGGGCGCTGGTACTTGTAGCATCATTTGGTAGGGTTATCTTCGGTTTGAACCGTTCGGATGGTCTGAGCTAAAGAGAGGAATCGCTCCACGGTGATGACGCATCGATGTATTTCCCTCAGCTGTACTGGTGGCCAGTGTGAGCTGAAAACAGAATGGCAGGCTGGATCAGGGTGTACTGGAACTGAACCTTTCCGTTCTCCACCGAGATGTTGGGACGGTGGTTAGGAAAATGCTATTATCCGAGCACATCTATTGTATAATTTGGAATTGTTAATAAATCACAATGAGTTTGAACTCTTGACTTAGTTTCTCCTGTTTGGCTAGCTTGTTATTTTGGGTTTAATTCATACATTTTACTGAACCACGCCATGTCTAACAAAATAGAAGACAGAGAGATATGCTCGTTATTTCGTTAAGTCTATAGTATTTTATTTTGTTGAAGTTTATGAGTTAGCTAGATCAAAATCCGGTTCCTAAAACATGATTTTTTTCGCAATCATCCTAAAACATGATGTTAGCTAGTAATTACAAATCTCATGATGTTAGCCAGAAATCAGTAGATTTGTAATTACTAACATGCAATTCGTGGATGGTATCATTGTCTATTATAGGGGCAAATGTCCGCTAGTGTTTTGTTTAAGATTTTAACTGTCTATAGTGTTTTGTTCAAGATTTTAACTCTGTGTGGCATGTTTACTTTTTATAAGTATAGATACTTGCTTTTGGTGGGGCAAATTTATCTTTGTAACTACACAGTTCGGTGTAGTGTTTGATAGATCCTTAATAAGTCGATCTACAATTTGGGTCATGCGAGAACCTCATGGAAAGGGCATGCCACCTTGCATAATTTCAATACCTTAGACCTTGAAGAACCCTCAAAGGTGAAGAGGGTGTTGTTCGATAAATTGTGTTTAAACTCCACAAGGTCATGTGACTTGTTAGTTGTTACGCCACCATCGAGCCCCAGTGATCTATCACTGGAAGCATACTCCTACAATGAGTCAGGTCTTTTTGTAGGTTCCTATTGCTATAGACCATTCAACATATTTGAAATCTTTTGCATAAACATGGCCATCTTTTGCCTTGCAGCACATGAGAAGAAATTTCTCGCAAAATCATTATGGGTGACTTTTTTCCTTGTAGTATCACCCACCCACAATGGTGTTCTTATCCTTCCTAAGGACGTATCTTTGTCCCCACACTCGTAGTACTTTTTAAAAGGGGACTAGGCTTCTTCTTTGACCTAGGAGCATAGTCAAGTCATATTTTTCTAAACATTTTACATTTTACATGGTATTGCGTATTTTGAGGTAATTTTTGACTATTAATTTAGCCTACAAAATGTTAGTTATATGTCACAAAAAATATATCATTGGATTCTATTATAAAGATGTTTCCATTGATATATACTTTAGGTGACATAGGACTACTATTTTGTTGGAAAGATCACTAGTCAAAATCTTACCCCGAAATGCATAATATCCTAATAAACCGGTATGGAGGGAGTATGAAGAAACAAAATCAACTACTCCCTCTGATTCATATTAATTGAGTCAATTTTGTCTAAATATGGATGTATTTTTTTTCTGTGGTCTAGATATGAATGTATGTAGATGCATTTGTTAACTAGATACATCCGTATCCTGACAAAGTTGCGTCAAGATGTTAGAACCGAAGGGAGTATAATAAATATCATGATTAATTATGTGAAAAACTTCTTGTGTTTCAGGCTAATTAAATATGTTGCATGCGGTGTCTCTATTTATATGATTGCATGCAACTTTCATATTAATGCACACCATTTTCTGAAAGGAAAATCTAACCAAATCTTCTTGCGAAAAGATAGTGGTCTTGTATAAAAACATAGGGAGTAGTTGGAGTATACCCCTCCATTACAATAAATAAGACATTCTCATTTTTCATATATTTTTACCATTAATTACTCCAAATATAAAGATTGTTCGTACATAATTAGGATCATTAGAAATTGTTTGTCAATACGAATCCAACGATACTAATTAAGTACAATATAATTAATACTTTATTGCTTAATTTATTTTATCAAATTTCCTCTTGAAATAGACATGCACTTTATTCATAGAAACAAAGTTAATATTGGTTAAACTTGTGCATAAAAGACCATGCGAAAAATGGTGCCTTATATTTTAGAATGTAGGGAGTACTACTACTTGCGTGCACTGAAGTCTAATCATATGCTGCTTTGTATACTTGTGCTTTGTTGTCTAATCATGCTGCTTTGTACTCTAATCATGCTGCATTATATATACTCCTCACAAACAAAATCATTCAGCACTAGTATACTACTCCTCCAATCTTTGACAACACTACAGAGGAGCCCCCCACTGGACTGGAATCATTAATTGCCCAACTAATAATAACCCTGCTAGAAAAGCCACGAGCTACTAATCAGCCAAAAAGAGGGCCATCATCGCCCACTAATTTCGCCGCTCGAGATCTTGCCAGCGTTGCCAGGCTTCGGGCATGCCAGCAAATCTGAAATCTTCCACGGAAAAGAAACGAGTAGTAGTACTAGCAGTATTGAATGCCTCCATAAAAGCGTCAGGTTTTACACTGCCGCCGTCCCCAGCTCACACACAGGGACAAGAACGCCGACGCCGCACCAAACCGAAAAGACGGAGAGGAAAAATTCCACGCCGGCCCCGGAATCAGCCGAGTTCTTTGTGCCCCAAGCCTTGTCCTTGCTTTCCGGCGAATGCACTAGCCAACAAGCAACCAAACCCCCCACCGTCCCTGCCTGATTAAGTTTTGCTCTGCTGCTCCAAGAAAGGGGAAGAGAAGGCCAGGGGAGGGGGACGGCTCCAAGGAAGAAGAAGAAGAAGAAGAAGAAGAAGAAGAAGAAGAAGAAGCATTCCTGTCGTCTTGCTGCCGACACATACATTTCGCGGCGGTGCTGTCGATTCCTTCAGCTTTGGGGGGAGATGGCCTAGAGGCGGCATGGGAGCGGCTGGATCTCTATCGAGTTGCAGCTGCAACTGCAGATAGAGGGAAACAGGGGTAAGGTTCTCCCTCTTCATCAGGTGAATTTATATGCATCGGTTTTTTCTGTTATGCTTCTCTTGCTGAGTTGGCCTCCTCGTGATCTCCGTCGATGGTGTTTTCCCTGCCATCTGCTGCTGCAAGATTGCCCCCTTTTGCAGGGTTTAAAAACCTCCCCTTTCATCATCAGTAATTCAGTACTATGGCCTTCACGAAATTTAGCGAATTCAGCAACTAGTATAATTTGTCTTTTCCCCCTTCAGGGTTTGGACCTCAGTAGAAAATCAGTCTCACTGAATTCCGTGGTTCCTTATTTGTTCCGGTAGATTTATGATGCCAGTTTTATTATGAATTCGGTCCATGATTTCTGGTTGGATGCTATTTTCCCTTTCTGGTGTGATCACTGATGCAAACCTACCTGATGAACTATCCAAGCAATCAATGCGGCCTCTTTGTCGTTTGGTTTTGCATTACGCTGCATTCTGCGAGTCGTTCGGGAGCGGGGGAGTGGTTGGGGGCATCTTTTATTGGGTGGTTGGGTTTTCTTGTCACTGCCCACCTCTTTTCTCCACCATTCCAGCTTTATGTTCCATTCCTAGGCATCCCTACAAGCAACCTCCCTTTCTTTTTTATTTCTTTCTATTTTAGGTACTTATAGTTAAGTGGGATTTTCGAGCAATTCGTGAGGTGATCTCAAGCTTATGACATCCTGATTTCTGCTTATGGTATTGTTTTTATTTGCATATCTTTTGAACTCTCTGAATAAATTTCTGGTCCTATGTTCTTCTTGTTTCGCTGTGTCCCATCTTTCCTGATTTGATCAGGCAATTCATCACTGTACCGAGTTTATATCTCTATGTTGCATGGTGCATACCCTCCGACATTTGTGATAAGCACTTGTGGGAGTTATTTTGTGGAGATCGTGATGCCTGCAATATTGCTATTTCTCATTCATCATACCATACCTACCACCTGTTCATCAACACAGCCATGCTCAGAAGTCAGAACTGGGTTATCCAGAAACAAATTCAGTACTTTGAGGTTTTTCTGCTGCCATACTAGCTAGCTTCCCATGTGATTGCCCATGAAGAAAACATGGCGTTGCTGGGTTGTTCTTCAGCTGTGGCTTGTTCTCTGGAAGAAAAATAGGAGCTTGACTCTTTGTTTATGTCAACACAACTCAGCATTCTCAGAGTTCTTACTGTTTTGCAGGTAACTGAATGGCGATTAGTTCTTGTTGCTGTCATACTTCTCGTGCTGCGGGATAGCGGAACATCGTGTGATTTTGTTCTGCTGTTTAGCTTGTTAGCATAATGGCAGCAACATCACCGACCGATGCCAAGCGCAAGTACTCGTGGTGGTGGAACAGTCATATCTGCCCGAAGAATTCAAAATGGCTCCAGGAGAATCTTGAAGGTAAGCATGTTAACTTGTTGAGCTATTCATACAAACTGAGCATGCCTCAGATGCTGATCTGGCTCAAGAACTGTCATCCTGATTCTGCAATCATAAGCAAATACACGAAAAATAATTGAATCCAAAATTCATGGTTAGTTCCTATATATGCAATTTAAGCAGAAATTTAGACTGGTATGCTGAGTGGTTAATTCAAGGAAATCTTACTCCATATAAAAAAAAGGAAATCTTACTGAAGAGCGTTATACTTTCCAGCTGAGTGTCATTGGTGAATTGTGTTGACCACCCTTAAATAGAAAATGCAGAAAATATGGTATTTGTTATACACATATGGAACATTAGTACAAAATCATTTTACAGTTGAAGTTTTGAAACCTGAAAACCTCCAGAATAATTTTAATAATTTAATTTTCAGGAGAGTATAGAGGCACTACTCTTTGATTAATAGAAACACTGCCTTGATCTAATCTGCTGTTATGTGGTCACTGTGATTGTGAGAAGAAAAAATAGTAATGATGAAGTACAGAATTGTTGTATCCATATAATATTATGTTCAAGGAGTTGCACTATGGTGGAGTCGTGGTACGCGTGTAAAAAGTCATTAGAATACTGTGGAAGTACATGATTAGCCTAAAATTCAGAGTATAAATTCTGCTAATCTAGAATCTTGTGCTTGTTGCTTAATAAGTTTCAACAATGAACAATCAGCCATGAACCATAAAATTCAATAATGAACAAAAGAAGACGTCAAACCAACTGATGAGTACACCATATCGTGATTGAGAGTCTTATTAAGGATTCAGGTCTTAACATGACCATCATTTTCTTTAGGACTTTAACATGACCATAGTGTCAGATGAACTATACACAACAAATCGTAGATACGAAAATACATGATCACGCATGGAACTTGCCTGTCTGAAATAGTTTGCAAGAAAATGCAACTTTTGAATGTAGGTATTTTGGAAAATGATCTACCGTGTTGTTCGCATATGTAAGATCACTAGAAGGGGAACATGTATTAGTGTTCAAATGAAGCTCGTGCATTAGTAATGTACCCTGCCAAAAGAAATTGTGTCCTCCATAAGCGCAAATGCTATATTGTTACAGGAACTGTTATGCATTTGAGGTGAACATAGATTGTTCATTCTGTGACTATAAGCTGGCACTCCACAACCAGTGAAGGGAATTCTAATCTAAGCTGCATGTCTTGAAATATATCTTTCTAATTAAAGAGTGTAAATGAGTAGATAATAACAAAGTTTTGGGGCCATTTTCCTTGTATGGGATAGTGCTTCAGTGTTTCTTTGACGTTTGTACTGGGCTTACAATGTTTAAATGCCTGATTATACAGATATGGATAGCAAAATTAAGTTGATGATCAAGATCATTGAAGAAGATGCAGAATCATTCGCAAAAAGGGCGGAAATGTACTACCGAAGGCGACCTGAGTTGATGGCCTTGCTTGAGGAGTTGTACCGTGCATACCGAGCATTAGCAGAAAGATATGATCATGCAGCTGGCGATCTCCGACAGGCCCACAGGAAAATAGCTGAAGCATTTCCTGATCAGGTTCTGATGGACCTGGATGATGATCTCCCAACTGATACTGCATCCATTGAAACTGATGTGGACAATGCAGAAATGGCTCATTGTTTCCTCTCTTTCATCAATGCTAGTGATTCAAAAATGTGTGGTAAAGGTAAGTTCATGAAGACTAGTAAATGAAATAAAAACTGAAACACTGAAAACACAACAATAACAAAAAGATGTGCTCTTGCATGCAGGTAACCAGGATTACGAGAAGCTGCAGAAAGAACTAGCAAGTCTGTCACAGGAAAACCATGACCTCAAGAACAGGATCTCATCAGTGTTAGAGCAGAGCAATAATGCAGAATCCGAGGTTCTTTGTCTCAAGGAGGCTCTTGCACAAGAAGAAGCAGAGAAAGAAGCTGCAGTTCTGCAATGCCAACAATCGACTGCTAGATTAGAGAACCTCAGGTCTGACATATTGCACACCCAGGAGCAGTTCAACAGGCTGAAAGAGGAGATGCAAACTCGGTTGCTGCCTTCAACCACAGAAGATGCACGTTTCGTTGTGCTTGAAAGAGCTAATCAGGACTTGCATATCGAATTAGAGAATCTGAAACATTTGTTGAAGCAGAAGCATGACGAGCTAAATGAGAAGCAAGTTGAGTTGGAAAAGCTTAACATCTCTGTAGAAGAGGAGCATCTCAAGTGCATGCAAGCAGAAATGCTGAACCTTTCTTTCGAGAAAAAGTTGTTGACAGCAGAGGACAAACTGAAGCATTTGGCTCTTGAGAAGCAGAGTGAAGTAAGCAAAGTGAGGGACAGTGAAACAAGAAATCTTATGATTCAGAAAGAATTGGACAATATTTTAGAAGAGAACAAAACACTGAATGGCCAATATCACTCTTCTTCGGCAGTGATAATTCGTTTGCAGGATGAGATTATTTCCTTGAAGAATGAGCAAAAGAAACTTGAGGAAGAGGTTCATCGAAACGTGGATGAAAAGAAGACACTTCAATATGAGCTTTCTCACCTTAAGGAGGATAGGAGTGACTTGGAGAGGAAACACTTCTCAATCAAGGAGCAAATACAATCTGTTAACTTAAATGTAGAATCACTACAATCTCTTGCACATGAGTTGAGGGATGGCAATGTTGAGCTGAAAGGCATTATCAAGAACCATGAGGGAATGGAAGTCCTTCATACTGAAAACCTGAGGCAGTTGGAGAGGATGTCTGAGAAGAATGCGCAGTTGGAGAAGTCTTTGACAGCTTCAACTACTGAGCTTGAAGGGTTAAGGGAGAAGAAGGTGGCATTGGAAGAATCATGTAAGGAACTCAATTCCAGGATCTGCATTCATCTGTCCGAGCGAGCTGTGCTTGTTGCACAGATTGAGGCAGTTTCTCAGACCATGGAGGCTCTGCTCGAGAAGAAAGTCATTTTGGAGAATTCATTATCTGATGCCAATGCTGAACTCGAGGGCTTGAGGAGGAAGTTGAAAGAGCTGGAAAAATCTTCAGAGACAGTCCACAATCAGAATTCAGTTCTTCAGTCCGAGAAGAAAACTCTTGTTTTTCAGGTATGCTATGTGAAAATAACCTTACTGTATTAGTTTCTACCAGTTGTCATAAGAAATAGAATTTGAGTTGACCTTCTTAGTTTATCTACTTAGCTTAATTATTGTTCCAGGTTGATAGTATCAGCAATACTCTTCAGAGTTTGGAAGCACAATACACAGAGCTAGAAAGGCGACACTCAGCTTTACAACAGGAGAAAGACTCGGTGCTTGATGAAGTGATCAGGCTACAAGAACTGATAAGACTTGAGAGGAAAGAACACAAAGATGCACTCACAACAAGCAAGACTCAGTTTGATGGTCTACAGAACAAAATTAGCATATTGCTAGAGGAAGGAAGGAACAGAGAGGAGCAGGTTGAAGAGGAGGAGCTGAAGATTGTGAAAGCCCAGATAGAGATCTTCATCTTAAAAGAGTGTTTGGATGACATGGCTGAAGCAAATTCTGTTTACTCAGCAAAATTGCAAAAGAAGGAAGACATATGTAAGGTTTATGAGGAGAAACTGGACTGGTTGTCACAGGATAATCAGAAGCTAACTGAAGGGATTGGCTCAGTGCGGAAAGTATTACACTTGGATGAGAAGTATGAATCCTTAAACGAAATGAAGCTTGACATCATTTTGCAGCTCATCTTGCATGAGGTCAACTGCTTAAGGAATACAATATCTGATGCCCAGGATGTGAAACAGAAAGAGCTTGTTGAGAAGTCACTCGTTGTCACACTTCTGGAGCACTTCAGACAGGAGGTAGCTGATCTGAGGTCAGAGCGGAACATCCTCAAGCAAGATCAGCAAGCAAACAGCGAGGAGTTGCTTCAGTTGCAGAGAGAAAGGGAAGAACTTGTGAATATCAGCGATGAGTTCTGGGAAGAGATGGAGTCTCGTAACCACAGAGTTGAGGACTTAAGGGCTGAGGCGAAGTTCTTGGTTGGGCAATTGTCAGAACTGCAAGATTCTCGGAGGTCACTGCAAAGTGAGATTATGAAGCTGATTCAACAAAACTCTTTCATTGCAAATGAACTAAATGATTCCAGGAGAAAAGAGATGATCTTTGAAGATGATTTCAGCACTCTCATCAGTGAATCTGTCAGCAAAGACATCCTTCTTGTGATATTTAAAAACCTTCACGAAGACAGGACCCTGGAATTGAAGTCTTTGTATAATGATTTTGCGTGTCTCCAAGCTGCAGGAAGCGAGCTTTCCCAGGACATCAGGATGATGAACAAAAAGCTTGGAGATTTGGAATCCGAGGATAACCACCTCGACAAAGAGATTTGTATAGCCATGAGAAGTGCCCGGCCTAGTCCAGAAAATATCACAGGAAAAGGGCATCCATCACGAAGAGATGTCAATCTCCTGAATTCTGTCAGGACCCGAAAAGGTTATCATGCAAACATGGAATTGAAAAGCCACAAAAAAGTTGACAATGTTGGCTTTGAAAGATCAAATGAAATGCTACTGGAGGAGGTACTTAAGTGTCCTCAAAATATGCAAATGCTTACGAGCAAGGAGAAGACTTTTGTTGACATCAAATCTTGCAACGAAGAGATTACAAAATTGGTAGCTCACATGCAAATGGCTATCACGAATGCTGCTCTATTCAAGGAAAAGGTTCTTGAGCTCATCATAACATGTGAGAGTTATGAGATAAGTGCGATGGTGCAGAAGGAAGTGCTGAAGGAAGATATCATTCGAAGGAATTCATATGTGGATGAGCTGAAAGACAAGCTAAATGCTGTAGAGATTGAGAATAGAAGACTGAAGGTCAATCTGAATGGTGATGTCACAATGTTAGGAACATTGCAGACCGAAGTCAGTGCCCTGGAGAAACAAACCTTGTCCCTTGCCAATGATTGCTTGCAATCAAATAAACTCGAGATGGAGGTACACATTCCATTTTGCATGCATTATTTGGCAATTACATGCGAGACACATGTGCGCAAACACACCACACATATCCACTTGATACACGGCTCTAAGCATGCCTAAAATTTTCTCCTATCAGATTCTATTTTTTCATCTTCTAACAAGTTAAATCTTATTTTAGTAATGCCTTAATACACCAATTAAAGTATTTATCCTTAATCTTCTATTGAAAAGAGATATCAAAGCCTTTATAATTTACACCTACTCTATTGCAGCATTTAATTACTAATCATATGCATGGGAAATCTGATATACTTCCCTCAAAACGATATATTTTCCCTAAGAACAAAACCTGGTGCCTTGTACTTTTCATGAAGTTATCCTCTTTCATTTCCAGAACTCAATTTACTTTTTTGTTCTTTTTCTTAGGGAATTGCATCATCTCCTGAGCCCCTGAAAACCATGGTGAGATTCAGTGATGAAAATTCAATGAGAACAGTGAAGGACATGGAGCTGAAAAAATTGCATGAAACTATCAAAACGCTCCAGAAGGTGGTCACGGATACCAGTTCCCTTCTTGAGCAAGAGAGGCTTGATTTCAATGCCAATCTGCGAGGAGCAAGGAAGCAGATTGAGGCTCTGAAACTTAAGGAGATCTTGGATGATGACTTGGTTGAAATGAACTACGAGCAAATGCTGAAAGACATACAACTTGACCTCATCCAAACTTCTTCAGGCCGTCAAACGGATTCCGTTGGTCAGCAAAAGAAAATTGCAGCACGAGTTGTTGGACCAAGCAGCAGCCATGTGCGTGATGATTTGGGACCACCGCGAAGTGAGTCATTTGAGAGAGATAACAGTAAACAGTCTCCTGCCGAGCTAGTGGTGGTGAAGGAACTCAGTGTTGTCAACCAAGAGCTACCGAGGTCTGTCACCATAGAGCCACACCAGGAGTGGAGGAACAAGGTCATTCAAAGGTTGTCTTCTGATGGAAAGAGGCTCAACACCCTCCAGTCCAGCATTCAAGAGCTCAAAACAAACACTGAGGCATCAGAAGAGCTTGAGCTCGAGAGTGTCAGATATCAAATAAAAGAAGCTGAGAGTACCATCATCGAGTTAATCGACACCAACAGTAAACTGGCCAAGAAGGCTGAAGAGTTCACATCCGCCGATGGTCTCGATGGGGACAACGTCGACTTGAGGAGCAGGCACCAGCGGAAGATCTTGGAGCGTGCAAGGAAAATGTCAGAGAAGATAGGGAGGCTGGAGGCGGAAATGCAGAAGGTCCAGCAGGCTCTGCTGAAGTATGAGGAGGAGCAGACTAGCAGCAGCACATCAAAAACCGTTCATCGGCGGTCAAAAGTGCAGTTGGTAGACTATCTCTACGGTCGAAGGCGTGAAAATCGGAAGCAACCGCGATGTTCGCCCTGTGGTTGCATGAGAGCGAAGACCATCGATGACTAATTCCTGTTTGCGCCACTACTTTTTAAAGGCGAAATATGGGAGGCCAGGGTTTTCTTCAGATGGAGCAAGTCATCTGTTCATGTTTGTCTAGGTAAAAAAGAAAGTGGTATTTAAGGATTGTAAATGCTAGTCATTGACTGTAAACATCTGTTATAAACTTACTGCCAGGCTTGTAAAATTACTGCTAACATATGTTGCTTGTAGCTTTGGATCATGTTCTGCACATCATCCGAAGAGAACATTATAGTGTAATTTTTCTGTAAACAAGAGAGGGTATAGAATAAAATACTTAGAGAGCATTTTTGTGTGGTACTTTGTACATTTATATGTTGGAATAGATCTTCGGTTGTACATTTATATGTCTCCACTTCTCACGTTTTGTGCATTGATCGGGAGCATAAGCCAACGACTTGGTTTTGGTTCCTGGCCCTTTACCACCACGATATAAAAGAAGGAGGTTAAGTCCCATTGGGGAGACACACATGTACGGGGAGACTCCCAAAACCTCAACTACCCATCCTAAAAGGGTAGTCAAGGGGTCAGAAGGCCAACTACCACTGCCAGCCACTCCAAGGCTGTGCCGGCGGCGTCCTCCATCATCGACCTTTTTTGCTGCCCATGCTCAACTCCACGAGGTCTACTACAAGCCTGCAACAAGCAGGTGATTATGTCCAATCCAATTTCCTATAAGTGCATCTCCTAATTTCTCTGTATAAACATCAATTAGGTGTTCTAAGTATGATCAGCGCATGTTAATGTTTTCCTAAGCATGAATTAAATCTAACATTGTAAACAGACGAAGATTTGCCAATGTTACTATCACAAGATTGTCGACTGGATTGCGGTTATGAATTTGATGAACATCTTTTTTTCTTCATAATCTTATATACTGATGGGGTGATTAGAGAGGCTCTATTAGCCTTGCTAGTTTTCTCCATCCTCACAATAGACCAGTGGCTTCTTTAGCAGGGCCTCTTCGAGTACCCACCTACCAACTGCTGGAGATTGTGAGTGCATTACAACCATTTTATGAGTTAAGCATGATAAAAGCATTAAGAACAAGAGTAGTAGAGTTCACATCCTTTTTTGCAACGGTTGTGTTAGTCATTGTACAATCCAATGGTTTGAAAATACTTTTGTAAAAGCCTTTTGTATTTAGTACTTTTAAGGGCATCTTCTCGGAATTTTCCTATCGGCAGTCATAAATTCTTTTAGGGGTCAATTAGTTTTTAATATTTGCTGTTCTAATTATTCTACATCTAACCTGCCAAAAGGAAAAGAGATCAACAAAAGCATGTTTTTAGTCATGCCATATTATTGGGTTGGCAGGTTCAGAACGAGTCTCCTCTTGGTCTTGGCATGGATCCCACTCAAATCGAGTCGGTGGGTACCTAATAATCAAAGCGCATTTCCTAGAACCTGCCATCGATCTCCCTCTTGTATTAAAAGTTCAGGTTGATCATATCATATTCCTGAAAAGCCCAAGTTGTTCAGGAAAGACGCGTGATATATACTTCAACAATCCCCTTATATATTCATGCATTTCAGTTTACACGTCGATCTTATGTGACTTTGAGGCTTGAGCTAGGGTTAACAATGACCCATTGTTAGCGCATCTTCTTTGACTACACAGTTGATGATGGATCCACGCAGCTGCTGAATCCTGACGTTTGGTTTCTATTGATGCAGCGGCTGTTGCTCTGACGGTTATATTTACTACCTACGTTACGGCTTATATTGTGGAACAGAGTGATGTCTGCTAGCTTGACCATATCAAGGTCCTGGTCAGATTATGTTGGACAATACTAGTAATATATTGATCAAATCCATCACTTTCTCTGGAGTCCGATTTAGAAAAAATAAAAATGCTGATGTGTTACGAGAAGATGATATGTATGCGTGGTGAGCTTTCGTGTCTGCTAGATGCTAAATCGATGGATGAGATCGACTTTCAGAATAAAATAAGAAGATGGATGGTGACGTACTGACGTTGGATGTCACGGTGTACCAAATGGATATTGAGCGCGCGCGGCAAAAATTCTCCACTGGATTTCTTTGTCTGCAATTAAGATCGGAGGAACATGCATGAAAGCTCAGTCTGATCAACTACAGTTCTTCTACCTATATGGCTGGGCCGCAGGGCCGGGATAGTCTTCTTGTAGTTGAAAGCTCCAAGATTTCTTACCAAGCGAAAGAGATGAATTACCTCGTACGAAAAGCACAACAACTTTTAAACTACTGTTTGCTTGACAAATGTATATACAGTATTATCTATGAACTGGAGCTCGGGTCGAAGGACAAACGTGTGCATGAATGAAAAGTTAAAAAGCTGTCGCCGGCAAGTGTGAAGATTAATCTTCGTAGGTTGTTACAATATTAATCAATAATAACCGTGTGGAGCAAAAGAATGGCTCCGTAAACATCAACCTAAAACCGCATTTGCGGCGAAAGAAGAACCTGCAATGCAGATGCACCGTCCCCGGCCGGCTACCTTTTTCATTCACCTACCGGATCGGATCAAGCTATAGGGTGCATGAGAAAGACGCAATATACTTTGCTCTTTTAAAGTGGCCAAAGATGTTCCAACAAGACATAAGGTAAGGAAGTCATGTTCTAAAACTGCACTGGGACAGTGGAAATTAAATGGAAACCGGTCACGTCGATGTCCTCCTCTCATGCTCTCTTTTTTCCGATAAAAATACAAGATCGATGATTCCCATTAACAAAACTAATGATCAATACTTTGGTATCTAATAGTTTGAACAGAATAGTCTAGCAGAGCAGTGCCATTTATTACATGGTATAACCAAAAGAAGAAGAAGAAAAAACCACACTATTTGTTCTTGAGGGAAACAAAGTAGTGATGATTTCTTGAGCTCATCCTTTTGCCATGATAAACAGTTAAGCACACCGCTTTTCATAGAAGGTGATTTGCGTCGGCGAACCGGCCTGGTGTCGGTTGAGTGCTAATGGACCCAAAAAAATTTGGAGGACATAAATGCAAGTTAAAGACACTTCTACGTGAAATCAAAACAAACCAAGTACTTTCCTACATATTGGAGTAAACCAGTCAACAAGAGGACCAAACATAGAAATAGCGAGATATATCCATAAATAATAGAAAAATATATGTACTGAAATGCATAAAACCTGGGGATCGCCGAGGACATATGCATTCCTTGCCCTTCCGAGTAACAGAAAATAGAAGGACTAAAATGCATAAAACATGGGGATTGTCAAGGGCGTAGGAATTCTTTGCCCTTTGCATGTTCTTCCTATTAGTCCCATTACATTTTGGTGTAGTAGTTGTTTGCAACCTAAGTTACAAAATGCAATTTATAATTTGAAAGAATATTCAATTTATTCTCCCTCAGTTTGTATATACCAGGTCACTTCATATTTTCAGTCTAACTTTGATAATTAAATTTGTCAACAAGATGTGAGTTATATATCACAAAAAGTATGCCATTGGTTTCACATTTGAAAGAAGTTTCCCATGATATACTTTTGATGATATAAAACACTTATTTTGTTGATCAACTTATCAGTTACATTTAGGCTCTAAATATGAAGTGATCTTGTATATAAAAACATAAGGGGTACTATGATATAAATATTGAGGCCCGAGAGATTTTTTTTAGATTGTTAAGAATTATAAGAACTATCTCATTTATTGTCCCCTCTTTCTCTCAATGCACGTTCACATTTTTTTTATCTCACTTCTCTCATTCATGTGAAATTACTGATGCATGCAGTAATTAATGAAACGAGTTGTGACTTTATTGGTCTTATCAAATTGCCCACATTCCTTATAATCTTCAACAGGGGAAGTGCCTTTCTAATTTGTCTATAGAAGAATAAGTGCATTGCCTTTTTTTCCATCAGCCTTTTGGGTGAACTGGCTGGTGAATGCAACTACACATATTATTAGCAACTAAAAGATCTTGATTTTGGTACCATACTGGAGATCCACACGTGACGGTTTTCACTTCCCGATCCATATTAAGGTTTAAGAGATCCAACACGTGACGGTGAGTGTTGAAGTCTAAATGAAAGATTGCAACTTACTTCTCATTTTTCCGTCAACTTAAATTTTTGTGTGAATTGACTAGTGCTTGCATCTACACTCTCCTGAATGTATTATGCTTATTAAGAATTGTGTAATTCTTCCAACAGTATAGATTACCGTAAAAAGCTCTACTTATATGTGGAAATATTTTGCGGCAGAAGTATGTGTATAAATGGACACCATTATTATTATTATTATTATTATTATTATTATTATTATTATTATTATTATTATTATTATTAAGGAACATGAGTGCAAAAGTAGAAAAAGGCAAGTATCACACATGCAACACCAACTAAATACCAGAATAGTCACCATGGATATCGGTGGCTGTAATTGAAAAATGTACGGTGTACTACCCTTATTTTGATCCCTGTGGCGTTAGAGGTACAACCACCGTTCTAGCTAAACCTTAAGACTAGTCACAATGCATAGTATCATATAGAAGTATCATGCGTATGATAGTACTAGATGTTACTATCTCCACAGTGCATGGTATCATATACTAGTATCATAGTCTTCATATATTAATTGTTTTGTAGAATCTCAATGCAAATATATGTACAAGATTTACTTGACATTAATTTTTTTAGTAGTATGTGCTATGATACAGTATCTACCTATGATACTAGTACCCTCTCTCTCATCCTTAATTGCACTGCCACATCAGCATTTTGCATGCATGAAATGCATGATACTACCTATGATACTTCCATTGTGGCTAGTCTTAGGCTGGCCATAGTGCTAGTATCATAGGTAGTATCATGCATACTAGGCCCACAAAAATGATGATGTGGCATACAATTAAAGAGGAGAGATATGATTAGAGTAACATAGGTGGATACTGTATCATAGCGCACGTTACGAGAAAAGTAAATGTCAAATTGATCTTGTACATAGATTTACATTGGGATTCTACAAAATAATAAATTTAAAAGTTTATGATACTACTCTATAATACCACCCACTATAGAGATAGTATCATAGACAAGTATCATATGCATGATACTACTATATGATACTATGCACTATGACCAGCCTTATGTGATCTTCGAGCTGTAATAATGCTTTCATACTTCAGGTTGTAAAACCGGATCCTCTTTAATAAATATAGCCATATGCATCACCTGATGTAGAGGCTGGGGCTACACCATTTCAAAAAAAAAAACTACCTAGCAACAAGTTTGTTTTCTCACTGAACTCTTTGGAACTGAAGGCAATTCCAAGCTTTGAGAGAAGATTAGATACCAATGCATGAGAGAGATGTTTACCTTCTTTTATTTTCACAGAAAATTCTGACCTATGTGGAAAACACAGAAGTGAAGAAGCATAGGGGTATGCTTTTTTAATAATTTCTAAAAGGGTTAATTATTGGTTTGCCACTACAGTCCGCGCATGACTCAGTTTTGCCACTAGAGCAGAATGGTGCTCAGTTTTGCCACCGCTTCTGGCGCAGCTGCTCCGTCGAGGCCAACGACCAGGCTTCAAACGTTTCCGTCTCTTGCCGTTACTGAAAGTGGGGCCGGATCTTATTGGTAGGACCGCGCAATGACAAATAGGTGAAGACCGAACTACCCCTGCTCCCGCCACACAGCAACACACCGATCCGCTGCACCCACCACCATCCGCGCCCCTGCCGGCACCACCTGCATCGCCACCACCTGCGACGCCGCGCGGCCGTCCCGCGTGGACACCTTCTCCACCACCACCGCCTCCAGGAGCACCTGCTCTGCCCCACCGTCTTGCGACATAGTCGCTCGTTCCGCCACTGCGCCCTCCACCTGCTCGACGAAATGGCTAGTGGCGGCGACGACCTTGGCGAGGCAGGCGTCGGGGCGGAGACCCGCCGCGTCCATGACTGGGTTCCCGAGGGGTAAGCCTTGTTCCTATTGAGCTTTCTTGTGCAGTGCAATAGTCGATTTGACATGGAGTGCTTATTGCGTTTGATTTTGCTTTTGGTGTGCTCATTGCCTCTCTGTTTTTGGTTGATTAGGATGGAATTGCGGTTTGCTTTCTTGGTGAACATTAGAAGGGAGCGATTCATTGTGGATGCAAAGGATCAAAAGAAATTCCAAGGAGGGTTTGATTATCGGTTGCCAATGGATTGTAATTGGAGTTTTAGACAATTTGGCGAGGTAATTTGCGGCCCATATCCTTGGGGTATGCATGATGAAGTAGAATTCAAATACTACGATGGGGGAAGTGATTGGGTGAAAGTTAGTAATGATGAAGAGCTCGCTACCATGTTTGCTAAGCATAAGGAGAAAGAGAAATTTCATGTGAGGCTGCAAAATGATGTGGTTGTGCCGGCAGTTGGACCTTCTCGGACAGATTCATGTCGTCGTAATGGCAGCTCTAGCCAGAACAGTTCAGTTAGGGGAGTTTCAGTTAGTGCACGGCGACGTGGTGGCTCGTCAAACATGGGCACCGGCAGTAGGGTCCCAAGAGAAGTGGAGCCTGAATACATCGATGATGAAGAGAGGCTATATTCTGATGTTGTGCAGAATTTACGACGGCCAAGTCGGGCTGAAAACCGAGATGAGTGTGACAATGAGGCTTTTGTGATTGATGATGAGGAGGTTGAGGACGAAGACCTTCCAGCTATTGAATGGGACCCTGCAAACTCTCAGATGGAAGAAGGTACCATCTTTGCATCCATGAGTGAGTGTAGAAATGCACTTGTGACATACTGCATCAAGGCAGAGCGTACATTTGAAGTTGACAAGAGCAACATGGTACGTTACAGAGTGCACTGTCCGACTGAAGATTGTCCATGGAGGATGCACGCGTCTAAAATGCGAAATAGCACGAATGTTCAAGTCAAAGTGAATCCTTTTAGGCACACATGCCTGGAATCAACCCCGAGGAAGGAAACAATCAGTAGAGCCAAGTCAAGATGGGTGGCTGAAGAAGTAAAACGGTGGGTGATAGAAGACCATCAAGTGGGTACAAAGGAGTTGCAGAAGAAGTTCAAAGAAAATTTCAAGATAGAGGTACCATACATGAGCGTTTTCAATGGAAAACAGCATGCTATGGATTCTATTTATGGTAATTGGCAGGAAAGTTTTAAACTGTTGTATTCATTTAAGGGTGAAGTGGAGAAGACCAGCCCGGGTAGTATTGTAGATATTGATCACCACACCGTGGAGTACACATTGAGAGGAATGACAATGACCAAAGAATGCTTTAGAAGGGTTTTTGTCTGCTTTGAGGCTTGTCGCCGGGGTTTTTTGGAAGGCTGCAGGCCGTATTTGGCTATTGGTGCTACTTTTCTCACTGTTTTGCATTCTGGACCGTTCACTGCGGTAACGCCAGCCGTCCGATCTAGCCTTCTAGAAGGTTTCGGGGCCGATCCGTGGACACCCTCGATCTTCAACATGATTGGTTCCTTTCTCCACGCGTACGGTGGGCTATAAGAACCCACAATGAAATGTCCGTTGGTCCGTTGGGCCGTCCCGCGTGTCTAGGCCTGCGATGCATGCGCCATGCAGGCGCCACGCCAACGCCCCTTTCCACGTACCTCACTCGCCGACGCCTTTTAATGCATCGAGGCAGCGTCTCAGCTCTCGCAGCGATGCAACGGCATCAGTTTTGCCATCGTCTCAGGCCGCGCCATCGTCGATCGCGTCAATACGCTTAATTATTTTTGGAAGACGGCTAGCCACGCGTTAATTTATTAGGAACCCGAATTATGAGCCAACCTCTTTATAAGGGGCCTCTCTTCCTCTCCCACACACCAACTGAGCGAGCCTCTCTTCCTCTCCCTCTCCAAAGCACCACGCACCCAAGCGAGCCTCTCTGCCTCTCCAAAGATGCAGTACACGGGACCGACCTTCCGCCGTCCGCGCACCAGGCCGGAGCTACTCTATCCGGCGGACGTCCTCGTCAAGACCATGCTCCGTGTGTGGGAAAAGTCAAGGTGGAGGACCGAGGTCGAGCTCACTCGAGACTTCCTCGACGAGGGCTTCTCCCACCTCCCACCGGGCTCGCCCGTCATGTACTACGTCAACGAGTCTCGTGAAGGCGTCTCCCTCAAGCTGCTCACGGTCACCTTCGCCAACCGATTTGGCGCGTACGCCCTCCTCGGTGAGGTCTTCTGGTGCGGCTGCGAGTCAATCTTCTTCACCACCTACAACGTCTTCACCGATTGCGACGCCATCTTCTTCTCCGGGAAACCTATGCACTGCCTCCCGTACTACAAGTGAAGATGCTGGTGAATACGGTGGTGCGGCGCAGGTGGTGCGGCCAAGATGTGTTCTCGTCAAGCTCGTCATGTTTTTTTTAGCTTTACGTTTTTATTTTCTATGTGGTTCCGTGTCGAGTCGTGTCAAGTCGTGTGTCACTCAACTTATCTATCTAGGGTACCCATCTATCTATCTAAGTTATTTCCGTGTAATAGTGGAACTAAGCATCTTATGTATCGAATTTATCTAAGTTATTTTGCATGATGATCTGGCTACCAATATTTGCATCTCATATATCTTAGTTTTCTATGATTTCGATGTAATATATCAAGGGTGTATGAATCATGAAATCACAAACATGGATCCAAGTATGAACTTTGATGTAATATAAGTAGGGAACCCATATAAGTATGAAACAAAAAAATCACAAACATGCAATGCTTGAAATCAGATAAATGCACCCTTTTTGCCTCGCAAAAATAGAAAGATGCATCCTTTTTTGTTTGATTATTTTTCCAACCTAAACCACAAACACGTAATGCTTGAAATAACAAAGACGCACTCTTTTTTTGGTTAAGCAGCGTGCATAAACATAAAGAACAAACATATGCGTCCTTACACCATAAACCAAGTCACGAACTAGAACGAATTATAGCTAGATTTCTTCCTTTTGCTTTTCAATATCTTTCCATCCACGCCACTGGTTACCAGATCAATTTCATGCTACCAAACAAAGCGGTCTTGGGTTCGAGTCCCAGCCGCACCCTTTTTTGTTTGTTCATTCTTCACCGTTTTTTTTAAACACCCTTCTCATCTGCCCAAAGCCAAACCTTTGCCACTAGCGAATTTTGATCAGATTTATTTATTTCAAGCTTGCAAATTCAAGCTTACAAGTTCATACAATTTGAAGCTTACAAATTCATCACAAATTCATGACAAAGTCATGCCTTTCCATACAAGTGCGATGACAATACCACCTACAAATGCACAAATGTAATTCCAAATTTTTGATTGATTTTCGAGCTCTCTAATCTTCTGGTTCATCCTCCTTAGCTCAAAAGCTACCTCTTTTTCAATGCGTGCTCCGCGCTCCGTCTCTTCTGCACTAGCTATCGCGGCGACCCGTGTCGTTTGTGGCAAGATGGGCAACCATTCTTCGTGCTCATCTAGCAGCTGATTCATCAGCGTCTGGACCAAAACATCGACCCAAACGAAGAAGCATTTTATCTGCAAGCACACGAAAGAGATCAACCACATTGAGCACAAACTATGCACAAAATACTGAAATTTCCACTATTCTTACCCCTTTCTCACTGCTGCACACGTAGAACGGACGATTGGTGTTCTTCGGTGTGCGGGAAATCCTCCGATCAACGGCCGCCCGGCACCACGGACAGAGGAGGAACGACATCTCCATGCGCACCGGAAGCTCGAACCGAGAGGTGGCACGGGAGCTAGAAGAAGACATGGATAGAGGTGGCGCGGGATCTGAACCGTGAGGTGCCACTACTACAAAATCGCTTACCGCCGGCGCACCAAAAACCCCTACCGCCGGCGTTTTCGTATTCGCCAGCGATCACCTCGCCGGTGGTAAGGGGTTATCCCCGGCGCTTTCGTGTTCGCCAGCGGTAACTCCAACTTATCGCTGGCACCTTCTCCAATTCGCCAGCGGTATTTGTTACTGCCGGCACCTAGCCTATTCGCCGGGGGTAACTTTGTGTATCGCTGGCGCTTACGTTCTTGCCAGGGGTAAAAGTAAAAAATCGCCAGGGGTAATAATAACATGAACCAAAAAAAATCTCGAATTACACTGTATATACACCATAATACACAGTATATACACAAAATATACGAGAGAAATACCAGAATAAGATATACATCGAGTAACACGACAGGTATAGAAAGTCCCAAATGTTCATAACATGCATGCATCAATAACACAAGTTTAGATACTAGATAGTTGACCATATGGTTCAAACTCGAAGTAGCACATGTTACGTAAATACATATAAGTCCGAGTGTCGATGACCTAGCTAAACAACAATGACATAATAAACTAGAGAGACGGTGGCGGCAAGCATCATCACGATGAAAGGGGTCCTCCACATCTCCCTCCTCTGTCCCGCTCGAAAGTTGGCGTATCGAGTTTCCGCCTCCTCCAAAGTGGTGTACCCCTTGTAGCTGTTGCCGCTGAAACGGTGGATCTGCCTCCTACAGTCTTCCCAGTCCTCGTAGACTCCAGGAACCCTGCCGTGGTAGACGACATAGTACGTCATCTATGCAAACACAGAAAAAAGAAATGAAAGTTGTTAGTAAATTAGTAGAGAGAGATATAACATAGAGTAGTGCAAAGAAAAAGCATGGAAATTCGCCGGAACGGAAGTTAATCGACATTCCGGCGAAACATGGACACTCAATGTGTACCTGCAGAGAGATTTCACACAACTTTTCCAAACACATGCTCAGGTCTACCACCACCACATCAGGCTCAGGTCTACCACCATCAAAAGGAAATGACAGAGTTTGGACCATCCAAACACAAAATCTGCATGAAAACTGCTACTCCCAAGCATATATAAGTAAACAAAATGGCCTCCGACAGTACTTAGTGATTTCAACAGATCAAAATTTCAAAATGTAAGGTAGTTCCAGGGAACAAAGGCACTTAACAGACAAATGAGATGATTAACGGTATATATAAATAGTATACACCAATAATATCCTTTCCAGATTATCTCTAATTATCTCTTACCTATGTGACCAGGGCTTCCAAAATAGGGGAGTAGCAATTTTTTTTCTTTACGGAAAATGGAAACTTCCATTTATAGTTGTTCAAGACAATAAGAAATAACACTATTTGATTCTTCAACAAATCAGGGTACATGCATCACACAGATTTTCCATACTAGCATCCGATAGCCACTCTCGCGGGGAGTAAAGACAAATGCAACAAGTATTGTTCAAGTGCTAATATTCCTGTTGCAAACAATAAACATATTGGCAGATTACATGCATATGAATTCTACATTCTATGTTATATGCTGCTACACTAAAACTTTCGTAGCAGATATGCAAGCTCCAATGTTGCTATTTATGCTTATTCTTAAATATACTATGTTTGTTCATAACATATTCTTAAATTCACTAATGCGGTATCATAACACAACAATAAGATGCTGTTGCTTGAGGCTCGAAACCGGATTCCATTATAAGATAAGAAAAGTGAAATAACTTAGTTAATCATGTCTATAAGAAAATTTAATTGCCACATTTTAGCACAGAAATTCAACTTAACATCTCCAGGAAGAGGAATATATGCATCCCAGTATAGCTAGAACATTTTCAAGTCCACTGATCAAAGCTTACTCTTTTTTTGTGTGAAGTAAAGCTTACTCGGTTCTATATATTTATTAAGATCGAAACAGGGTCCAATGTGCAAACACTATGTATATTTATTGGATGATTCGGAATAGCAAGTATTTCGCCTGTAAATGCAGCAGCACCATTCACAGGCATCATCAAACTGTGGGAGAGGATTGCCCAAATTAAGCATGAACTCACGCGGAGGAAAGGGGGGAGGTGACTCACATGGGAGATTAGGAGCTTCTCGGCGGTCTTGCGGACCTTGGCCTGAGCGGCGTCGCGGTGGCGGCGGCGGGCCAAGGTGCTCAGGTGGACGCGGTTCTCGTCGAGGTTGCGCAGGCCCGCGTCGGCGTCGATCACCACCACGGGGAAGTTGAGCCGCGCGAGGGGAGGGGCGGCAGCAGCGTGGAGGACGACGGCAGGGGAGGGGCGGCAGCAGCGTGGAGGACGACGGCAGGGGAGGGCGGCAGCGGCGGAGGACGACGGCGGGGAGGGCGGCGAGCGTGGAGGGCAGCGGCAGGGAGGGGCGGCAGCGTGGAGGACGACGGCGGGGAGGGGCGGCAGCAGCGTGGAGGACGGCGACGGCGGCGGGAGGGACGGCAGCAGGGAGGCCGACGGCGGCGGATCGACGGTGCGGGGTGCGGGGATCGGCGGATCGGGGATTTGGCGATTTGACGGTGCGGGGTGCGGGGTGGGGGAACGCGTCACACGACAAGTCGTTGCAAGCCTACCCCCGGCGTTTTGGCGTAAACGCCGGCGGTAAGTTTACAACCACTAACAGGTGGGCCCACTTGTTGTTACCACCGACGGAAAGAGCCTAATTCGCCGGGGGTAAGTTTTTTTTTCCTTCAGCTGGCGAGACACCTTTAGTTCAATAAACATGTTGATTAATCAAAACTGATTACTTAGCACAGTGGTTCCGATTGCTTCGCATGGCCGAAGCACCCAGGGTTCGAATCCCTGTGGGTGCAAAAAAGGCACCCTTTTTTTTTTCTTTTCTTAAGACCTTTTTTTTATTGTTTCTAGTTATTTAGATAAATTGTAAAGTCCTTTGGCAACTTTTTTTTCTTTTCTTAAGACCTTTTTTTTTATTGTTTTTAGTTATTTAGATAAATTGTAAAGTCCTTTGGCAACATCCGATAAAATAAACCAATGAAGGATAAATTGCGAGACATAAATTGATGATTTTAATTCTTGAATGAATTCAAAGTACTTTCGGCGAGATCCGATAAAAAACCAAGACATAAATTTAGGATACACTTGAGAAGGACAAATGGTTGTTCGAGAGATAATTATTATAAATACACAAATGACTTCAAAGTCCCTTCCGCTTGGTCCTTGTGACCCCACCGGTATCGTCGCGACTCCTTGTGTACGGAGGAACACTTGACCTAGGTAGCGTCGTCCTTCTTCTTCTTAGTGTGTAGGTTCTATCGTCTTCATCGGGTTCTTCCATCATTGGGTCTCCGACGAGGCCGTCGAAGTCTTGCTCGTCGGCAACTCCATCCATTCCGACGAGGGCCCTTTTTCCTCTCCTTACGACAACACGGCTGGGCCTTGACGGGTCAGTTATGAAGAAGCATTGCTTGACGTGCTTAGCCAATACCCAAGGCTCATTTTGCGCGGTGGGGTTCTTGGTCTTGGATTTGGGGGGCAGTCGCATGGTGGTGACATACGCATCTTCTTTTGTGACATCCGTAGCCCATCTGACACGAAACATCGGTAGCTTCTCCCCGACGTAGTCGAGCTCCCACATTTCCTCGATCCTTCCGTAGTACCTTTTCTTCTCTTCACCCGTGTACGATTCCATCGTCACACCCGAGTTCTGATAGTCGCTTCTATTGTCTCTCTCCTCTGTGGAGAATGTGTAACCATTGATGTCGTATTTCTGATAAGTCATGAGGTTGGGGGCGGGCCCACAAGACAAGGCTAATATCATTTTGTCTACGCCGCTTGCCATTGGTGGGGGTTGGCATCAATCTGGTCTTTGAACCAGCTCGCGAAAGAGGAGTTGTGCGCTCTAAATACCTCTTCTTGCGTCATCGGCTTGTCAGCCCTGCTCTTGATCATGTTTATGTGCTGATCCACCCAAGGCTCTACCTCGTTCATGTGCTGTAGTGCTACTAAGTGGGCCCTATTAAAGTCTGTTCTCCTATCATCTTGATCCGCGTCGAGTTCCCTCCTGCCAGCGTTGTGGCCTACTCCCTCGAATCTGCCGAGGTGCTTGTTGGCGGGCAATCCAACCGGATGTGGGTCGTCCTCGTTTAAATAATTCTTGCGAAAGAGATGCACTCCTCGGTGAGAAAGCCCCGGACGATGCTTCCATCCGGATGTGCCCTGTTACGAACGTATCCTTTGATGAAGCCATTCATTCTTTCTAACGCCATCATGTTGTGAAGGAACGCGGGCCCAAGATCCTCGATATCGTCCACTATATGCACCAGCAGATGGACCATGATGTCAAACAATGCGGGCGGGAAGTACATCTCCATCTCGCATAGGATGGTGACGATCTCTTCCTGCAGCCTCCCGAGTTTCTTGACGGTTATCGACTTTCGAGTGATGACGTCGAAGATGTTACATAGGTCAGTCAGCGTCGCACGAACGTGCGGTTCCATTATCCCTCGGATAGCAACCGGAAGTATCTTCGTCATCATGACATGACGAGTCATGAGACTTCATCCCGCCGAAGATTTTTTTCGTCGGGTCCAGCCATCTCGCGTATCAGCCCCGCGTAGCCTAGGGGAAATTTGACTTCTAGTAGGCACTTGAAGAATTGTTCGAGCTCATCGGGATTTAGAGTGAAGCAGGAGGGGCGAGGAGTTTCGCGCTGCTTGGCCACCCTTTTGCGTTTGCGACCATCTGTTTCCTCCTCCTCGGTTTCCCGGTCAACTCGGGCGAAATGAAGCTCTTTTCTGATATCAAGGGCCATCAGGTCGTGTCTTGCTTTCGACCCGTCTTTGGTCCTCTCCGGCATGTTGAGCACGGTGCCAAGCAAGCTCTCACACACGTTCTTCGTGATATGCATGACATCAAGGCTATGAGGCGTACCGAGGATCTTCCGAGTACGGCAAGTCCCAAAACACGGACCTCCTTTTCCATACCCCCAAGAGCGGCCCGGGTTCCTTTTTCTTTCTCTTGTCTCCTTTCTTCCGCTTCGCATCTTTATCTTACCCGCCGGAGGGCAGTCTTTCCAGTTTTTCAACGAGTATCTATCTCTTCGCCGCTTCTCCTAGGTGGAGGTCCCTCGACCTCATCCTTCCCATTGAACAGGTCTCCACGCTTCCTCCACGGGTCATTCTTGGGAAGCCACATTCGATGCCTCATGTAGACGGTTTTTGAAGGCCCGGGATCCTTACCCAGCTGTAAAAACGGCGTCTTTTCCATGCACCTCACACATGCCTTGTGTCCGTGGCACACACGGCACGCGATATATCCGTATCCAAGATAGTCCCGCACCGTCGTCAACGGTCGCGGCTTTCATACGGAAAGTTTCTTGTCCGTAGGTGTCCCAAGTTTCTATCCCTTCCTCCCACAGAGTGACTAGCTCCTCCTTCAATAGCTCCAGATACAGGTTGATATCGCTCCCTGGCTGCGTCGGCCCTTGGATTAGCATACTCATGTGTATGTACTTCTTCTTCTTCAGGCATAGCCATGGAGGGAGGTTGTACATCCATACAAACATGGGCCAGGTGCTGTGCTTGCTGCTTTGGTTCCCAAACGGATTGAGTCCGTCGGTGCTCGCACCCAACCTGATGTTCCTTGGTTCTTTCCCGAATTCTTCGTAATACTCATCGTCTAATGTTTTCCACTGGCTTGCATCCGAAGGGTGTGTTAGCACTGGGTTTTCAACCCGCTCCACATCACGCATCACCGCCTCCTTTCTTTCCGCGTGCCAGCGCATGAGCTTTGCTTCCTTGGGGTCCACGAAGTACCGCTGCAGACGGGGCGTGAGCGGGAAGTACCACACAACTTTTCGAGGAGATTTTCTTGTCCCTCTCTTGTATCGAGATTCGCCACACTCGTGGGCATGTATCGAGATTGGCATGCTCGTTCCGATATATTACGCGATCCACCGATGCATGCGTGGTATTTACGGTGCGGTAAATCGAGAGGGCACACGATTTTCTTGGCCTCCTGTAGGCTACCGGCACACGTGTTATCTTTAGGAAAGTGGATCTTCAAGTATCCGAAGAAGTTCGTCCACGCTTGTGTCCGTCCATTTGTGCTTTGCCTTCATCTCCATAATATCGAGAGCGTATCTCGGACGGCTCTCCTCCGTCCCACGAGCTACATCGTACAACGGAGTTCTCGAGTCTACCTCGAGTTGATCCAGCTCAGCCTTCCGTCTACCGGCGATTTTGGGGTCGGTCGATGTGTTGCCGAGAAGAAGTTCCCGAACATGACGGTCTCGCACGGCCGCGGTTAGCGGGGTATTTCTACTCATGTCCTCGTCGGCCGCATGTTCTTCCCGGCCTTCTTGATCACCATCAACGTGTGCGCCATCCTCTTCAACCTCCTCTCCATTGTCGTGTGGGGCATCCTCTCCATCACCTTCGTTATCATCATCTCCACCATCATCATCTCCATCATCATCACCATCGATATCATCATCTCCATCATCACTCATCCACCGAGTATGCCCCTCCATGAAACTATACCTGAGCAGGTGTTGATTCACTATGCCTGAGAAGGGGTCAAACAACGATCCTAGCTTGCATCTTCGACAAGGACACATTATATCCTTTCGCTTATTTCGATACATGTCGGCCGTCGCGCGTTCCACGTATCTATCCACGACGCTTTCCCTCATCGCGATGACCATCGCCGCCTACAAGACAAGATAATTGATTACACCGCCGTCTCGATTTTCACGGAAAAAATTCGGCATGACCTTTGCTAAATATTGTCATGCTGGAGTTCCAAAATTCGCCGGAACGGAAGTTAATCAACATTCCGGACAAAAACATTGGCAACTCAATGTTCCCACACGCGTAAACAAATGCAAAACAATGCATTTACATATATGGACCACCTTTTGCCACCACTAGTACTAGTGATATAACCGCGAATTTTCGCCAACATATGAACATTCCACTCATTTAGTTATGTACCTATTAGTTGACGCGACGTCCAAAAGCACCCGAGAGACGCCACACGTCGACTTTAATGCTTGAGAGATCTAGAGATCTAAGAAATGGAGAGATCTAGCTAGATCTAGTGGAAAAGGTGGTGGGAGGACATAGATCTAGATCTAGATTATGCAAATCATGCTAGAGGGGCTAGGTAGTGCATGATTTGCTCAAATACATCATATTTTATTGGTTGAAATAGCTAAAATGGGTGGGGGAATGAGCTAACTAGTGCTTGGGTTGATTTGCCATCACATATGAGTGTGTGTGGGTGGTGGTAGGTGGCTGGTCGTCCTAATTAAATGGACATGCCCGGAGTTACCGCCGGCGCCTACAACCCAAAATGCCGGGGGTAGGGCACGTTACCGCCGGCGCCTACAACATAAGATGTCGGCGGTAAGTTAAGGCCGAGGTGGCCCACCACGGCTCGGCAATACCGCCCGGCATCTACTGCGCGCGTTCGCCGGCGGTAGAGCCCAGTATCCCCGGCGCTTTGGGCCCAATACGCCGGCGGTAAGGCTGGGCCCAAATGGGACCCCGCGGCCCATTGCACCCCGGCGCCTCAATTTTCGTTTCGCCGGCGGTAAAGGAGCTACCCCCGGCGCCGTCCCTGCGTGTTCGCCGGCGCGATGCTTGTTAAGCCCCACGGAAGGTATTACCGCCGGCATCTTCAGCTCGTATTTGCCGGCGGTAAGGAGTGCGGCTATAAGCCTTTCCCTAGTAGTG
>NC_061510.1:267510758-267544558 GCF_022539505.1 Lolium rigidum | reverse complement strand
GGCCCACACCATAGGCGGCGCGGGCCCACCCTTGGCCGCGCCGCCTTGTGGTGTCGCCACCTCGTGGCCCCACTTCGTATGTTCTTCGGTCTTCCGGAAGCTCCGTGGAAAAATAGGCCCCCGGGTCTTCGTTTCGTCCAATTCCGAGAATATTTCGTTACTAGGATTTCTGAAACCAAAAACAGCGAGAAAACAGGAACCGGCACTTCGGCATCTTGTTAATAGGTTAGTTCCGTAAAATGCACGAATATGACATAAAGTGTGCATAAAACATGTAGGTATCATCAATAATATGGCATAGAACATAAGAAATTATCGATACGTCGGAGACGTATCAGAAGGGCAGAGTCGGGAGGGTCACGAGGGGCCCACACGCTAGGGCCGCGCGGCCAGCACCTGGGCCGCGCCGCCCTACTGTGGCGCCGCCTCGTGGCCCCACTTCGTTTCCTCTTCGGACTTCTGGAAGCTTCGTGGAAAAATAGGCCCCTGGGCGTTGATTTCGTCCAATTCTGAGAATATTTCCTTACTAGGATTTCTGAAACCAAAAAGAGCAGAAAACAAAGAATCGGCTCTTCGGCATCTCGTCAATAGGTTAGTGCCGGAAAATGCATAAATATGACATATAATGTGTATAAAACATGTGAGTATCATCATAAAAGTAGCATGGAACATAAGAAATTATAGATACGTTTGGGACGTATCACTCGCAAGAGTTTATCAGTAGTAACAGTTTTATAGCAGTAGCAGTGGTGAAATAACAGCAGCAGAGTAACAAAGACAATAGTAGTGATTATAGTAAACAGTAGGATTAAAATACTGTAGGCACAGGGATGGATGACGGGCGTTGCATGGATGAGAGAAACTCATGTAACAATCAAAGAAGGGCATTTGCAGATAATAATAAAACGGTATCCAAGTACTAATCAATCAATAGGCATGTGTTCCATATATAGTCGTACGTGCTCGCAATGAGAAACTTGCACAACATCTTTTGTCCTACCAGCCGATGGCAGCCGGGCCTCTAGGGAATCTACTGGAAATTAAGGTACTCCTTTTAATAGAGCACCGGAGCAAAGCATTAACACTCCGTGAACACATGTGATCCTCATATCACCGCCTTCCCTTCGGTTGTCCCAATTTCGTCACTTTGGGGCCTTAGGTTCCGGACAACAATACGTGTATACAACTTGCAGGTAAGATCATAAAGCAATGAATATCATCATGAATTGATAACATGTTCAGATCTGAGATCATGGCACTCGGGCCCTAGTGACAAGCATTAAGCATAACTAGTTGCAACAATATCATAAAAGTACCAATTACGGACACTAGGCACTATGCCCTAACAATCTTATGCTATTACATGACCAATCTCATCCAATCCCTACCATCCCCTTCAGCCTACAGCGGGGGAATTACTCACAAATGGATGGGGGAAACATGGCTGGTCGATGGAGAGGCGTCGGTGGTGATGATGGCGATGATCTCCTCCAATTCCCCGTCCCGGCGGAGTGCCAGAACGGAGTTTCTGGTCCCGAGACGGAGTTTCGCGACGGTGGCGGCGTACTGGATGGTTTCTGGCGATTTCTTCTAACCCCCGTGCGTTTTTAGGTCGAAGGCATTAAGTAGTCCGAAGGAGGGCGTCGGGGGCCAGCCGAGGGGGCCACACGCTAGGGCCGCGCGCCCCCCTCCTGGGCCGCGCCGGCCTAGTGTGTGGGGCCCTCGGGCCTCCACCTGGCTTGCCCTTCCGGCTCCGTCAATCTTCTCGGAAAAATAAGACCTTTCGCATAAATTCCGAGGATTTTCCCGAAAGTTGGATTTCTACACAAAAACGAGACACCGTGAGCAATTCTGCTGAAAACAGCGTTAGTCCGTGTTAGTTGCATCCAAAATACACAAATTAGAGGCAAAACAATAGCAAAAGTGTTCGGGAAAGTAGATACGTTTTGGACGTATCAGTCCTTCATCTCAAAGCAACGAGATAAGAACTCTTTGACCTCCTTAATGACAATAAGGCTGGTCCCAAATATCAATATGTCATCAACATAGAGACAAAGGATAACTCCCTCGCCCCCACCATAGCGATAGTATACACACTTGTCAGCTTCGTTTACAACAAAGCCTTCAGCGGTTAAGGTTCTTTCGAACTTCTCATGCCACTGCTTAGGTGCTTGCTTAAGACCACACAAAGACTTCAACAACTTACATATCTTTCCTTCTTGACCATCTACTACAAATCCATCAGGCTGCTCCATATAAATTTCCTCATTGAGCTCTCCATTTAGGAAAACTGTCTTAACATCCATTTGATGAACGGGAAGACCATGTGAGGCAGCCAAGGAAAGTAGTACTCGAATAGTGGTCAGTCGAGCCACAGGTGAGTATGTATCAAAAAAGTCTTTGCCTTCTTTCTGAGTATAACCCTTGTCCACAAGTCGTGCCTTGTACTTTTCAATAGTACCATCGGGTCTAAGCTTTTTCTTGAACACCCACTTGCATCCTACAGGTTTGCACCCATAAGTACGATCAGTAACCTCCCAAGTTCCATTAGCTAAGATGGAATCCATCTCGCTACGGATAGCTTCCTTCCGAGAGTCGGCATCCCGAGATGCATAGGCTTTGAAATAGAAGTGGGAGTATCATCCACGAGGTACACAATGAAATCATGACCAAAGGACTTTGCATTCCTCTGTCTCTTGCTCCTTTTGGGAGCTTCATTGTCATCCTCCACAGGATTATCATAGTGTTCTATCGCAATGGTAGGTTCAGGAGTTGTAACTAACTCCTGACTTGACGAACTAGGCATCTCCTGATTTGATGAGCTAGACTTGTCTTTCATGGGAAAGATGTCCTCAAAGAAAGTCGCATCATTCGACTCCATAATTGTACCAACATGCATGTCGGATACCTCGGATTTCACTATCAGAAATCTATAGCCAATGATATGAAATGCATATCCCAGAAAAACACAATCCATGGTTTTTGGTCCAAGCTTGCGCTTCTTGGGTATTGGCACATTCACTTTCGCCAAGCAACCCCAAGTACGTAAGTAGGAGAGTTTCAGCCTTTTCCTTTCCCATTCCTAAAATGGAGCAATGGTTTTGTTCTTTGTGGGAACACGGTTTAGGACATGACACACGGTCATTATCGCCTCCCCCCACCATACCTTGGATGGACCCGATGTATCTAACATGGCGTTAACCAAATCAGTTAGAGTACGGTTCTTTCTTCGGCCACCCCGTTAGACTGAGGTGAGTAGGGAGGCGTCCTCTCATGGATAATACCATGCTCCGCACAAAAAGAATCAAACTCATTGGAAAATACTCTCCACCACGATCAGAACTAAGCCGTTTAATCTTTCGATCAAGTTGGTTTTCTGCTTCAGCTTTATAGATTTTGAAGTGATTAAAAGATTCATCTTTAGATTTCAGAAGGTACACATAACAATATCGAGTGGAGTCATCAATTAACGTCATGAAGTATCTTTTTCCACCTTTTGTCAACTTTCCATTCATCTCACAAAGATCTGAATGTATGAGTTTCAGTGGTGACAAATCTCTTACCTCAGCAGTCTTGTGAGACTTGCGAGGTTGCTTAGCTTGCACACACACTTGACACTTGGAACTCTTGACAGTAGTAAATTTTGGAATTAAATTCATATTGGCTAGCCGCGTCATGCACCCAAAATTAATATGACAAAGTCGTGAATACCAAATATTAGACTCACTATCATTGTTAACATGATTAATAATTTGAGTACATAAGTCGGATAAAGATTTTAAGCAGAACAAGCCTCTGCACTCATAGCCTTTTCCAACAAATTTCTCATACTTAGAAATTACAACTTTATTGGACTCAAAAACCAACTTAAAACCATCTCGACATAAGAACGATCCGCTGACGAGATTCTTATTGATGGAGGGAACGTGCTGCACATTCTTCAGCTGGATGGTCTTCCGCGAAGTAAACTTCAGATTTACCGTACCAACACCATGAACAGAAGCACGTGAGCCGTTTCCCATCAGCACGGAGCAAGTCCTTGCGACATAATAATAATAAACCATGGAAACATCAGAACATACATGTGTATTGGCACCCGTATCAATCCACCAATCAGGAGAGTTACATACTGAAAGGACAGTAGGGGAAATACTGTACCCATCGTCCTTCATCTCAGTATCGCCATCAATAACAACATTGGCGGTCTTGCCGCCGTTCCCACGCTTATCATAGCGATTAGGGCAATTAGGAGCCTAATGGTCAGGATCACCACAGACGTGGCAAGCCCCTTTCTTCTTATCAGTCTTCTTCTTGAAGTTGGTTGAGTGTGAGGCCTTGTTCTTGCCATCAAACTTGCCTTTGCCTTCAGATTTGTTCTTGTTCTTGAACTTGTGGGATTGGAAGTTTTTCTTCTGTACCACGTTAGCACTAGAACCTCCCTCAAAATCTCGAGCACGTGTGTCCTTTGCTCTCGCATTTTTTTCCACATGAAGAGACCCAATGAGATCCGAAACGGAAAACTCTTGTCTCTTATGTTTCAGAGAAGTAGCAAAGTTCCTCCATGAAGGAGGAAGCTTGGCAATAATGCCACCGGCCACAAATTTGTCCGATAAGGTACACTTAAACTGCTCAAGTTCTTTGGCAAGTGACTGTATCTCATGAGCTTGCTCAACAACGGAGCGCTCACTAGTCATCTTGTAGTCATAGTATTGCTCCATGACATACAACTCAGTGCCAACATTCGAGACCCCAAATTTGGGCTCGAGTGCATCCCAAACATCCTTACCATGCTCAAAACTCATGTACGGGCAACAATGTTGTCCGCAAGAATACTGAAGAGAGCCGCCTTAAACATGGCATCGACTTTCCTGTAACCTTCCTCCTGAGCAGGAGAAAGATCACCCTCAGGTTTGCCAAGAAGGGCACTATCGCAGTTCAGGTTTTGAAACCAGAGAACTGCCCTCGTGCGCCACCTCTTATAGTGCGAACCATCAAAGAGAGGCGGCCTAGTAGCAGCGGCAATGCCACTTGAATTCATTTGCCTATAATCAGGTTTTTGGATTGTTGAATAAATAAGAAAATTATCATATGAACTAATCCGAGCTAATACTTGACAAATCATGACTACAGAAATAGCAGATGAACTAATCATGCATATCAATAGAGTAGATGAACAGATAGCATCTAGACAGGATAAACCTATCGCATCTACTCCAAATAGCAGTACTAGGAACTCTAGCAAGATCTGAAACGAGGAGGACAGAAACGCATACCGTCCAATGTTGGCGGCAGCAACAGCAATGGCGATGTTGGCGGCATCATGGTTGTCGTCGCCCATGTTGAGGTTGCCGAAGAGGTTGTCGATGTCCGGGAAGAAGTCGTCGTTCGGGAACTCCGGACGACGTCGTGTTGCCAGTAGTCGCGCGTAAGCGCTCCCCAAAAACCTGATTGACCCTCACCCGTACAGGTCTACGAGAGGCAGGGTTCCGGAGGCCTACTGTCCCGCCGCTCGGTGCACGCCGAAGGACGGGATGAGGAAGACGAAGGTGGTGACGCAATGAACTGGAAAGAGGCGGTCGCATATGGTGTCTCGTACATGTTAGGGTTTGCGTCCGCGCTTATATAGTGCGGTTCGGGAAGGTCGTGGGACGCAGCTCACGTACGAGTCCACGATCTAGAAAATCCGGAACAAAAACGGCTGTGTTAATATCCGTTAATGACTCGTAATTGATTACACAATTAATTTCCCAAATAACAAAAAGATAAGTTCGGCTCGGCGAGATTCCCGCAACCCGCGGTGCGTCGTGACGTGCGTGCGTGGCGAGACGAGGCATGGCGGTGGAGGAGGAGGAGTGTGCGAGGGCTCTCTCCCTCTTCTCACTCACTTACTAGGACTAGAACATCCCACCTTATATACTAGTCCAACTCTCTCTTCTAACTAGCAATGTGGGACTAAACTTTAGTCCCACCCTTGCCATTTCTACATGGGCCAAGAGAATTTTAGAATTTGTATTGGGACATGGGCTAAGGCCCAAGGCAAAATTCCAGCACAAACGACACTAAAATTAAAATAAAATAAAATAGATTAATTTATCGATATACAACAACCAATCAAAGACACATTTATTACAAATTCTCCTTGTTCAAGACAACACTATTTGGTCATTAGTTCGTAGAACTCCATGCAAAACATTGAATTGAATTACTTGGGCATAGTTGTTCTAAAATATCAAATTCTTTCTTTCTTTGGCTTTTTGACTTTATTTTGGATCCCAATTCCACTGGTTAATGCTTTTGTGAAATTTTGTTGAAGCATCTGTCGAAACAACATTGAGTTTACATTTGCAGATTTTGCAAAAATAATCATTGAAACATGACGGAAACCCAATGCATTGAATATAATCGTTGAAATTTAGTTGGAACATCTTATGAACAGTCTCTGAAATGTATGACTAATCTCATTGGGTTGTGGGACTGGGAAACGGACAGAACCAAAGAACAGGGACAAGATGACAGAAAAGTTGCAAGATTGGAAATTTACAGGGAGTTAATTATAAGATGTACCTGGGCTACACCCTCTTCTATCTGAACCATGTATTTTTAATCTTGTGGCTCTCAGCCCTTAGTGCATTAGTACACCTCAAGCACCTAGTGCATGCTATATGCCCCCTCCAACCTAGCAGGCTAGCACACAGGTGTGTGATAAGGTGTGTTCATTTGAGAAGACGATGGCAAACAAATTGAGAAATGAAATGGAGGTTCCGATATGCATGAGGTAAGTTTCTTGGCATGCAATTTGTTTGGTGTCTGGTGTGTCATCTGTTTTTTTTTATAAATCGTCTACCTTCACATGACATAAGTAGTTACACACAAGAAACCAGAGAAAGAATGGTGGTAGGACACTAGGACTGCTACGTATGAATCACGAAGTTCAGAAACATAAATGCATGGACTCGTTTTGAGAAAATAAATATAGGAGGTTAGAAAGAAAACATGACGCTGCATGTAAATGATAAGAAGAAAGAAGACTCTGGCATAGATATATGTAGATTGATAGTAAAACCTTGTAATTTTCTGAAGAAATGTTCCTGAAGTAAACAACAAAAACCGACTTTCTAATATGCACTAAATGAAGGTAGCTGAGAAAGATATAGAGAAACCAACAAAAAAAAAGGGAAAAGGTCATCGACAAAGTTACTACAGAAAATATTACATGGAACTAATAATACCTAGAAGATAAAATAGGAAGGTTCTAACATGTGAAGATATAAAATTAAAGAGACCATAAATGGGACATCGAAGATAAAACAAAGTAAATTTCGAAAATTGTTCAGACTTAAACAATGTCAGATTTTAATACTGGAAAATATGTTGATTTAGTTTAAAAGTAATCAGATTTTTTTAAAAAAAAACGAAAAACAAAAATGGATACTACCTTTCCTGTTGGGCCGTGGCCCAACTGACCGACGCTGGCCAAGCACAGGTGTGCGGCACCTTGCCAACTGCCGACCAGGTCCCCCTCAAAAAAAAAAAAGTGCCGACCAGGTCCTTACAAAGGAGCCCCCAAAGATATCGCCTCTCGAACTGGCAAACCCTGCCGCCGTTGCGCTCGCCGTCTCTTCCCTCCGTGCTCGGTGCTCCCATCATCCTCAGCCCTCAAGGGGTCCAGTGGATAATTCGCCGGCAAGGGGCGAGTAGTCTATCCTGCTCTCCGCTCGGAGGAGGCGTCACCGGAGGCGACGCCCGCATCCCCCGGTTGCGCCGCCATCAGGAAACGACCTCGACGCCGGCAAGCGCTACAGGTAGTTAAGGTACGGCTGCATTCTTTTCGATTCGGGACCGTCCTCCGTTGTCGGAGTCCTATGCTATGCCATGCCTAAAACTCGACCTGAATAAATTTCTTGTTTTCGCTGCTTCTTCAGATTACTTACGTATTGCTTATCACCCAGTAACGTACTATGCTATCATATCTCCGCACGCCTCATAAGGAAAATCATCTGAAATGTTCTTTTCTTCAAGAAACAGAAAACCAACAGATCTGTTAAAATTGCTATCCTCTACCTCTCAGAGTCTCAGTTAATTAACCCCTTTGTATAACTTACTTGTTTTGCTGCTTTTTCTTTGCCAATTTTCCGAAGACAATTGCCCATCTAACTTATGACTATAAAAAAAGTGTTACTCCCCCCGATCCAAATTATCACTGAATCGGCGACAAATGATTTGGATCAGGGGGAGGACATACCTCTTTCGCTGTCTATGTCAGATTATTTGCATATGCATGGCCGCGCTCAATACCCAATAATATATACTCTACTGTCATAGCTTTTTTTTGGAGGGATTTGTACTGTATAATAGGCTAGAAAAACCTAAAGGCAGTTTAGAAATTTATAGACGTCCTAATGAACCTAGAGTCAGAGGACTGCAGTTTTACGCCTGTTGGTTTTCTTGTTTTGGAAGAGAAGAATATTTTAGCTGATTTTCCTCATAAGGTGTGTGCTGATATGACACTAGTGTCACTTCCAGTCCCATTACTTCTATCAATGATTCAGTATATCTTGTGGAACAGGGAAACGTAGCAGTGGACTTATTTTGAGCAGTATGTTTGGATCACGGGTGCGCTCATAGTACTAGCAGTACGCCAAACAATCTATTGCTGGTACCTTAAGGTTTTGTTGGGGATGGACGGCAGTAGCTCCAACAAGAGAACGGTTGAAGCTCTGCCAGAGGTAGAGCGGAGCACCAAGAGGCTTAATGTCAGCATTGGAGCGGAGACCCTTGATTGCCCCATCTGCTTTGAGCCCTTAAGGCCCCCGATATTCCAGGTAAATGCACTGCATGTGTGTACATATTGACTTGTCTCTGAACTCAATCTTTTAGTTCATTTATGATAAAGCTCAAACTAAAATCAGATATTTGGTAAATCAATCGTTGGATAAGTGCTATTACTTGGCAACAACATGTTTCTCATGAATGTTACATGATAGCTATGGTAACTGGAATAATGAAATGTGCAGTACTAACCTATCATGTTGTCATATAATGTTCCAGATTTTTTTTTGTTTCTGTTAAGATTTATTCTCACGAGGCCCCTTTAATCCGTTCTATTCCATAGTGCTCTATCGGTCATTGCATATGCTCCTCTTGCCATGGCAAGCTGATGAAAAAGAAGTGTCACTTATGCTGTGTCGAAACATCCTTCAAGCGCTGCTTTGGGATGGAATATGTCGTCCAGTCAGTCATAGTTCCTTGCTACAATGCCAAGTACGGATGCACCGTGAAGGTGACCTACTACCAGAAAGAAGAACACAAGAAGGCATGCCAGAATGCCCCATGCTTCTGCCCAGAGTCTGCTTGTGGCTTCGCTGGACCAATACAGGTGCTCCTAGACCATTTCACCACCAAGCACAAGTGTCCATTGACAGTCCTCCCAGACTCTGGCACAACATCTCTACATTTACAAATGGGCTTAAATGTTCTGCAATGCACCGAGACCAGCTACTTTTTCTTGCTCAGCATGGCATTAGAACCTTTTGGACATGCCATTTCAGTCGTCTGCGTCCAACCAAACGTTATAGAACCCAAATTCTCATGTACTATGGATTACAACTGCATGATAACCGGCTATTGTGAAAGTACAAGTTGCCACATAAGAAGCTCTTCGCTCTCTGATGGGCTACCGACAGAGTATGATTTGATACTTCCCAAGGGAAAGATTTCTGATGATCGAGAAGGCATCATGCTCACAACCACCATTCATCAACCTTTGAGACTCAGCAGATCCCGTCTTCGAGGAAAGGGTGCGGCTCCTGCTCTTGAGACTGATGATGAGGATAATCTACCTTTAACTTCAATTGTCAACAGATCCCATCTCCAAGGAACCGGCCCAACATCTAATCTTCGACAATTTTCCTTTTCTGACGACGACGATGACGATGATGATGATATATAACTTGGTGCACTGGTCATGCCCGTGCATGCTAAAGGTTTTGCATGGACTGGCCGTTGTTATACCTGGCTTTCATTATTCTGGTTCCAAAAGATATATATGTCAACAGTCTTTATGATCTCAAGCTCCGTCAACACATTAGGCGAGCAGTTGTGTGGTTGTGAGTCTGACTGCATGGATCTGATTGCAGCTTTGAGCTTTCGGTCTAATGATGCTGCCAACGTCATAATTTTAGAGGAAGTCAGCCTCCTGGTGATGCATCTTCCAAGGGTAACGTTTTGGATGATGTAATAACAGTCCTATTGAAGGTACCCTGAGTTAGAAGGAAAAGCATCATGGCTCTTTCGGCAATGCAGCTGCTAGCAAATAGTATATGTTCATGCTAGTATTTTTCGACACATCACATTAGTAGTTTAGTACTGATTGTGAACAACCACATGTTAGTTATTTTGTTTAGACTCTCCTGGTTGCTGTCTGTGCCTGAGATCCATCATGAAATGTTTTCCAGAATCGTGTTGTGGCCAATTAGATGTTTGATTATCTGAAAAGAAACCTGCAATTTATTTGAGGATTGCTCGATGATTTTCTTTTCCAGAAAAGTTTGGCCGACTGCATAAATATTCTGTTTGATCGAAGCAGGCCATGATGGTCCTGATGCTGATTGTGATGACCATGATGCATAAATATATGTGGATGTGTTCTGAGACGTTCAAGTGCTGCACTTGTTTCAGTAGATCAGCTTCAACAGGCAGCTGCGGTAAACAGCTGAACTCATGCCGATATATGCAAGGTTGTTCATGACCTACTAGAAAATAGTTGGTTGTGTTAGTAGATTTTTCTGCATTTGCTGACTACCGTGTATGAACAACTTATCTGTAACCATTCTGCCTGGACTCTTGCACGTTAACAGTAATTCCTTCTCTTTCGTTTATGTCATTATTTGTGTGTCCACATCGGAATTTTGATAGGATGAGATCTAACTGGGAGGTTTCGGGTCAGATTTGATGATGTATGAGGAAATCGATTGTGATATGTAGCTGGAGTAGATCGATACCACCAGCCCCACCTTGCTTCTGCTATAGGTCAACCCCCATGGCCTCCTTCCTTGGAGGATTGATTTTGCTCTTGATTCTGCTGATGATGTTGTCATCTAGCTACTTTTGTCTTGATTTGCTACCTGCTTACCTTAGACTACCGTTGAAACATAAACATTAGCAAACAAACCTTGCATGAGACTCGTTTCGCCTTGTGAGTAGTTATTATTGTTCGCATCTATTGAGCCTGAACTGTCTCTGAATACTTGCGACCGGATAGTTATGATCACACTGCCTCTCGCATTCCATTCAGTCTCCTGTAGCAAGCAGCAGCTGCAGGCTCCTTGCTTCCTCTACCGGTTACAGATTTTTTTTTTTTTTTGAAATGGAGGCAAAAGCTTTGCCTCGTCTATTAATTAAGAAAAGTGCTCAGTTTTTAGGAGAAAATCGAGCGAAAACCTACAGCAATAGGGCCAAGCCCACACAAACAACATATCCACACACCCACAAGCAAGACACTCCAACATCGCGACACTAACAAACACTCAAACACGATACTCCAACATCGAGCCGTAAAGGACAAGCTAGGACATAGGGGGCACCCGTCAGCCAACTGTAGGTCCAGGGTAGGCAATAGCCAGGGGCGAAGCCAGAATAAATGGTCAGTGGTGTCATAACAACAAACAACACAAGGTTACAACTATTTTTAATGGTGTCATTTTTTGCTTATGCACTAGAACTATAAGGAAATGTGTCCTGGGCGTCGGTGTCAATTGACACCGGTGCTTACACTGTAGCTCCACCCCTGGCAATAGCAAAGGTAGCGAGAAAGTTGCAAACTTCTCTGGCGACAACCGCTCCAGGAGTCCAGGCACAGCTGACAACAGTCCAAACTCCGAAACCTCATCACCAATCAAAACCACCTGCCTGTCAAACTCAGGCGAGAGAGAGAGAGAGAACGTGCACTTGATGCTGCAAGGAACGTGCACTTGATGCTGCAAGGAACTTAGCACAAAATCTGGCAAGGATACAGGGCAATGCAATTCCATAACACTATGATGCTGAGCTTGAGATTAATGGTTTCCCACAAAATGCTCAGTGGAAGATCACTCACAAAGATACATTGGGTCCTATTTAGAAATTGACTGGAGCGGCAGTTAATAGGGGAACCTCTATTCCTCAAGGCAGAATTGTTGGCGCTAACGAGCGCAAGTTGTGACGACACATCACAAGAAAAGAACAAAGAAAAAAGGATGAAGGGCAATTTCTAAACAAAATTATTGATTTCTGATATGTGATAATATTCCTAATCTTATAATTAGTAGGGTAGGCAGCAGGGCGAGACCTATATGTAATATGCTGACCAGGTTAGGCGTTACCGCGCACGGTATGGGCTGGCCTGGTTGGCCCAGTTCATTTTTTTTTCATTTTCCTTTTTTGTTTTTTGTTTCTTTTTTATTTCTTAAGATTAATTTAACATATATTTTGAATTTTAAAATGTATTTTTTTTTAAAAAAATGGTCATGTTCAAAAAATATTCAATCAAAAAAGATGGTCAAATTTAGGAAAAAAACATTTTTCAAAAAATGTTCAATCTCAAAAATGTTAACCTCAGAAAATGTTCAAGTTCGAAAAATGTTCTATTTTGAAAATACTTAGATTAAAAATATTCAACTTTTTTTTAAAAAAAATCAATCTAAAAAAGGTCATATTTAATTATTATTTCTTTAAAAATTTAAAATTTAAAATATGTTCATATTTGGAAAAAATCAAATTTTAAAATGTTAAATTGAGGGAAAAAATGTTTTTTTGAAAAAAACGGATTAGAAAAAAGTTCCATTTTAAAAACGAAAAAAAGAGAAAAAAGGAAAAGGATAGAAAACCCCAAAAAGGGGAAAAATCGCTGGCCCGCCCAAGACCGCCCATGTACGGCTGGGAGGGTGTGCGGTGCAACCACCGACCAGGTCAGTGTATAACCCCCCACCCCACCAGGTGGCGGTTTTCCCCTCCTCCCACCTCCAAAATAATTCACCCCATGACCAAACCAAAAAAAAAAACTCACAAATGCATAATATCTACTAAATACCATAGAAAAGAACTAATACCTTTTTTGTTTGGATTTTGTTCTTGAGACAATATACCAGTATACCACATGCCGGAAAAGCAAACAAACGTAGTGGATACTTGACATGTCGCCAAGCTGTCTAGAAACAAAGCCGGCACGAACAAACTACTCAGTGGACTTTGGGTGTACCATTGGATGCTCATTTGATAAAGCTTCCACCAAGGAACTGCCGAGTTTAGCTCTGCCGGGGATGAGGACGTATTCCCTGAGTAGTTGTAGTTGGTCCAAACCGTCCAAGATCGATATGACTGTGTACCACACAGTAAGCTGAAGTTTTGTAAAAGGAGCGTGGAAATCAAAGGTGACACACGTAGACACACCGAACCCCACTATTTTCTTCAACTGTGTCGTGTGTTTCCATCTAAAATTAAATCATGCTTGCCGTATATAGGAGATGAATAGTGACCATAGACCACATGTGCTGATCCCCCGGCCCGGAGCTAATGGATGGAGAACGCATTGTCAGTTCAAGATCTTTATCTTGTTGGCATTTGTTGATCGTTTCACGTTCGGCTAATTTCAGGAGACAGACACCCAGGCGCTCTCGTTGTGCTTGATGATTTCTTTCGCTAGTGTGAATACAAAGACACCGCTAGTCGATCGACACGTAGCTCCAGCCTTACACTGCTCACTCCTTTCGTCGCAGTTGCACTTCACTCTTCTTCCTCCATAAATCCATCCGCTCACTTCACTTGTCCTAACCAGTAGCAGAGCAACTCACACTGATCCACCCGCTCCCGCTTAGCTCGCAATGGCGGCATTCTGTCTGCTCGGCCTTCTGCTCATCGCGTGCGTACTCACCGCCGGCGGCGACGACGGGGCGACCCTTCCCCACCTCCAGCTTCCGGGCACCCCCGACCCGAGCCGTGGACACGGGTCCGACGCGCCGACGCCGCAGGGGCGGCTCATGGACATCATGTCCACGAGCGGCTGCGGGAGGTTCGCGGCCCTCGTCGCCGCGACGCCCAACGCCAGCGACGTCTTCCAGCAGCGCCTCGTACAGGGCGGCGGAGGGCTCACCGTCTTCTGCCCCGACGACAGCGCGGTCGCCGCCTTCGAGCCGACATTCCGAGCCCTCGCCGACAGCGACCGGGTCGCCGTGCTGCTGCACCACGGCGCCGCAGGGCTCTACGGCCCGGCGCGGCTCGCCGGCTTCGCGTGGGTGGGCGTGCCCACGCTGGCCGTCGCCGACGCGGCCACCAACGAGATGCAGACCGTCCTCGTCTGCGACTGCTGCGACAGGATGAGGCTGTGCGTGTCGTCAATGTGGCCACGGGCCGGCAAGGCCACGGTTACGAAGACGGTCTCCTCGGAGGAGCCCCCCCTCGTCCTTTACGTCGCGGACGCCGTGCTGCTGCGAGATCTTGAGAAGCTGGATGGAGGAGAGGAGAAGGCGGCGGCGCAAGGTGCCGGTGGGTACCTTGGTTGGCTGCAATGGCAGTACTGCGGCAACCTGCCCGGGTTGGCGCTGTGGTGGATCGGATCGGGCGTCGCGGGCTCCCTGATCGGAACATGGATGGTTAGACGCGGGATCTAGGATGCAGGGATGAAAGAGGAAGGCCGGAGGAAGAGAATAAGCACGCCCGAGTCTTAACTCTTAAGTTGTGTTTAGTTGCATGGTACTCTAGTGCTGGATCCGTGAGTTATGTTGTTCCTCTGTATTGCCTCGGCATATTTCTTCCAGCGATCTTGTCTGGTGTGCGAGTCCATCACCCATCTATAATTCTGCAATATTCTTGCTTCGTGCTGTTTCTGTTGTCGTGAAAAAGGATGTAGCTAGTATCCGAGCGATCTGAACTCCTTTTTTCTTTGACACTGAAGTGAGCAGTCTCCAAATCCTTGTAGGAAGCAAATTACAGTAGTAGCCAATCAAAACAAGCTTCTTGTCTTATCTTTTTTCTTGTAGGAAGTATTGTATATATCTGCTTGTACTGATGCATTTAACTATTTCTAGGTGCGTTACGGTGCATCAAGAAACAGCATTCAGTCCTACTGTTTTCTTACGGAACTTTACACAGGCTCGCTTTGTTATAGGTAACATGCTTTTTAAAATCTGAAATATCCAACCACCACTTAATCCTTGAGCTAATAAAACCCTCTCCATCCATAAATAATTGACTCAACTTCGTCTAGATACGATTATATCTAGAAGCGTTTCAAGGATACATCCATGTCTAGATAAATTTGAGGCCCTTATTTACAAATGTCGGGAGTACATGATAAGTAGCGGTACATCGCCTCAAGGATACATCCATGTCTAGATAAATTTGCGGCTCTTATTTACAAATGGCGGGAGTACATGATAAGTGGCGGTACATCGCCTCGCTCCAGCTGTCACACATATGGAACTACTAAAACTTTATTCTGATGTAACCTTGAAATAAATTAGAATAGAAATGCATCTGACCGCCATTTCTCGGAGCCTTTGCAAGTAGATTTGATGGCTACAGACTTTGGAGAGAGTTCATCGTATAACCTTGTCCGAGTGTAACTGTAAAATCACTGTGACAAATGAATGTGAGTTACTTTTGGTAAGTAGTTGAAATAGGTTTTGTCCAGACTTTTAGTTGTTAAAAAAAAGAAGAGGGCAAAAGCTTTACTCAAAACTATTAATCAAGAAGAGAACGACTGATTAATTAATGGAAATATGGGGCAAAACCATTACAACAACACATACTCTCGACAACCACAACTATCATAACATGCAACTCCTATAACACAAACTCTCGACACATTGCCAATCCCACCGCTGAAAACATACCAACAAAGATCTCAGAAACGACAACGCAAAGAGATGAGAACTATCCATCAAATAGTTGTTGTTAGATGTATATATTTGTATATTGTAGTTTCCTCATATGTTAGGGGACTTCCTGCATACCTGTACCTGTACTATATATTGTGGCCTTTGGCCCCCTGGTAATATATACAGTCTATAATCCTAACATGGTATCAGAGCAAGGTTAGGGTTCCCCGCACACGCAACTCGTTTTTCCCCCGATCTTCTCCAGGCCGGTGGTTCTCCGTCGTTCTCCCCCAGCCGCCTCTGCGCTTTGGCCTCTGCTGCCCTCTCCCCGCCGTCGCCTGCCCTCTCCAGGCTGCCGCCTTGCGACTCCTTCCTTGTGGTGCTACTTTTCTTGATTTTGCTGCTGAGATACCCCTTCACCTTCTGAATTTTGTCCATGGATGTCTTCTCCCCACCAAGAGGCAATCAATCTCCTTGACATATCCAGGGATAGTCGCCTCTATACAAGAAAGTAAGTAGGATATCTCTCTAGCAAGGAGGGCCTGGCTCTACCGCTGATGCGGAAGCCACCGCCTAGGTCCCGAGCGACTCCATGTGCAAACGCATCCCCGATAGAGGAGGAGAAGTTTTCCCACATGGTCTTTTGGTTGTCACCATTTTACCCCTAGAATTATCTTTGATTGCCAGTACAATAGAGTATATCAAGTAATGCCACCGGTGTTTTCGTAAAACAAAAGTAATGCCACCGGCGAGAACTATAAGGGAAACTATCTTTGTAGGTCTCTTCGACCATTGTTGATGGTTTTTCACCGACATGGATAAGCTCTGTAGAAACTGGGTTCAGCTTTTCCTTTCAAGACACCATATAAAATCATGCAGTCGATGTGTCGAATATAATGCCAAGTTGCTAACAAACTAGGCTTACCATGCGTTTGCAATTTGCATTTTGGGTCAGTATATCACAAGCCTTGCTCTCTCTCTCTCTCTCTCTCTCTCTCTCTCTCTCTCTCTCTCTCTCTCTCTCTCTCTCTCTCTCTCTCTCTCTCTCTCTCTCTCTCTCTCTCTCTCTCTCTCTCTCTCTCTCTCTCTCTTTCTCTCTCTCTCTCTCTCTTTTGGCGTCGTTTTTAACCGTGCAATAGAAATCCACTTCAAATCCGAGGAGGAAATGCATGCAAAAAAGGAAGGTGAACCCGGGCGAAAGCAAAACTTAAAGAAAAAACAAACGAAAACGACGTTCGCATGTGGCGCACAACAGAGGCTCTCCCTCCCTGGCTGAAAAGCTCCTATGAGCGTGCGACACGTTACCACCCCTGTCTACATTTCCCAACACGGCCACACAACCGAGCTCGATCTACACAGCTCTGATCGGCTCACGCATACACAGTTTCAGCTCCCGTCCCTAGCTAGGTTAACTTAGGCTCCTATCTAGCTCGTGTCCATGGCCACAAAAAGTGATGCTGCTTGCTCTTCTAGTTCTAGATGATCACATGACACAAGTTGGCATGATACAAAAGCTGGCTATCTAAAGCAAAGCCTGCCTGAACACGCTGCTGTGTGGACTTTCAATCTAATAGTGGATGCTGAATAAATCATACTACCTTCGTCCCAAGGAATAAGGCACACGCGTATTCCAAGACGAACTTTGACCATAAAAATTAAGCAACAAAATCTTGGTTATATTATATGTAATTAGTATCGTTGGATTCGTATTGAAAAACACTTTCTAATGATGCTAATTTCATACAAATAATCTTTATATATTTGAAGTAATTCTTAGTCAAACAAAAATCACGTAAAACGAGGGCGCCTTATTCTTTGAATCGGAGGTAGTACATGACACTTGCATGCAATGTAACCTGACGAGTTTAATTATGCCTGGTCCATATTCGCCAAAGAAATCTAAGGTCGCTTTTTTTCAGTGTAACACGACAACAGTAAAACCAACACAGTAAGATGGTATCACCCCGTGAGAAAGACACACCCTTGATGTTATTTTCCATTCTCATGATGTATACTACAAGCCCATGCATGGTTGCTTGTATCTAAGAGAAGTTCCATACAACAGAAGAGAGCGACTAGAACAAGGCCACCCTCTTGGTAGGGGTGCAAACGGACATGATAATTTTGGCACCGAATTCGTTTCTGAATCTGTTTCAGAGAATACATATTCGATTTGAAGGAACCTAGCGGATAGGATATCCGGTTCTGAACTTGACACCCATATACGGTATTGATATGGTATAGCAAATAGCACCAGGACATCCTTATCCAATTTTTTTTTAGGATGATCCGATGATTTTTATCCGAATAATCTGATATTCATGTGAAACATCGAAGCTAATATAGCACATTTAGTAATGAGTGAGTTTCCTAGTTCGTCCCTTAAACAATATCTCACTGGCGTTGTAATTATATCGATATATGGAGTACAAACTTATTAGTATACCGTTGAAACATGAGCCGGTGTGCCCTTGTGTGTGTTTGTGTTATTGCATCCATATGCATCTATTTTTCTCATGTGGCTATGTTATGTTTTTTATTCTATCATGTTACATTATTTCATTTATTAGTGTTTTGTTAAACTTGTCTTATCAATTATTTTTGGTTGTATGTTTTGTCGACCTACTTATGAGCGACACATCCTGCCTGCTCTATTTCTGTTACGAATATGCGGTCTCGTATATCCGTACCCGAATCAACAATAGGTTATGACCTGATCTGCTTCGAACTCGTCGAGAAAAAAATTGTACGGATATGTTAAGGAAAAAATCTGATACAGTCCGCTTACATTGTTGTCTCTTAGTCTCTTAGAGGGGCAGCTCGTGCAAGGGGGCGAGAGCATGGAGGGACGCACAATGGGAAAGAAAAACGAACTTATGAATTTTCAGTCAAGCATCAAGGCATATCGGTCTTGCACACTCCACCTTTTTCCAGGCTTGATACTGGCTATATGATAATATCGACCGTAAACTTAACATTAGTAGGGTTGGCAAAGTTCCCCGACCTCCCACCCAAAAATAAACACCACGACCAAACCGAAATAAAAAAGAACTCACAAATGCATAATATTTGGTAATTACCATGGAAAAAAGTTCATATCAATATATTTTTGGATTTTCTTCTTGAGACAACATACCATTACAAAAGCAAACAAAGGCGATGCATGGCTTGTTTTCAAGGTGTCTAAACACGAAGCCAGCATGGAGCAACTACTATGTGGACTTTGGGAGTACCATTGGATGCTCATTTGTTAGCTGGACGCCGTGCAACCACCAAGGAGCAGCCAAGTTTAGCTCTACCGGGAATCGTATTCCCTGAAGTAGTAGTCGGTCCAAACCGTCCAAGATCAATATGACTATACCAGCAGCAATACAGTAAGCCAAAGTTTTTCTTAAGTTGTCATGTGTCACCATCTAAAATTAAGGTATGCTTACTAGCTGTATATAGCGGCGTACCACTGGACAGTGGAGAGCAGCTGGCTTGCACATACATGTGCAAGCTAACTCAATGGTGAAACCAAGAGCACATATTGATGCAGGAACACAGTACGTCGATCGACACGTATAGGATCCAGCCTTTACACTCTCTTGGTAGGCAGTTGCCTTCGTGCTAATTATTCACCGTGCATAAATAGTTCCCTCACGGGCCACCCAGCTCACTTCACTCGTCCTAACCAGTAACCAGTAGCATAGCAACTCCACTCCACTCACCCTCTCGCTCCCGCTTAATTAGCTAGCTCGTGCGGCGCGCGATCTCGACGCGCAATGGCGGGATCGGCCGCACCTTTTCTGATCGCCCTTGTGCTCTTCGCGTCAGGAGCCGCCGCCACCGGCGACGACGGGGCGATGGAGATTCCCCATCTTCAGCTCCCAGGCACCCCCGACTCGGGCCGTGGTGACGGGTCCGACGCGCCGCCGCCGCCGCAGGGGCAGCTCATGGACATCATGTCCACGAGCGGCTGCGGGAGGTTCGCGGCCCTCGTCGCCGCGTCGCCGAACGTCAGCGACGTCTTCCAGCAGCGGCTCGTACCGGGCGGTGGAGGGCTCACCCTCTTCTGCCCCGACGACAAGGCCGTGGCCGCGTTCGAGCCGAAGTTCGGAACTCTCGCCGACAGCGACAGGCTCGACGTCCTCCTGCACCACGCCACGGCGGCGCGCTACATCCGGGCGCAGCTCGCGGCCTTCGACTCGGTTGCGGTGCGCACGCTGGCCACCAACAGCAGCCACAGCATCACCCTCCGCGACGACGGCGACACGGTTTGGCTGTGCGCGCCGTGCCAAGGCGGTGCGGCCAGGGTGATCAAGACGGTTTCGTCGTCGTCGGAGGGCCCCCTCGTCATGTACATCGTGGACGCCGTGCTGCTGCCAGGCCATCTTCGACAGAAGCTGGACGGAGGGGACGAGGCGGCGGCGTGCGGTGGCTGGCTGTACTGCTGCATCCCGGTCTGGGTGGTGCTGCTCATGGTCCTAGGGTCCATCGTGGGCTTCCTCGGCGGCTGGGTGGCGGCGGAGGGCAGGTTCGGAAAGATGCGGATCAAGGATACACAGTGATGCACATCAAGGAGGAATAGAAGACACCGGCCGGCTGTCTGCTCTGTTAAGAGTTTCATGCTACATTAGTCAAGTTTCAGAGTCTGCATGTTGATGTTTTGGAGTGTGTATCGCTGTTGCATGGCACCCTAGTAGTGCTGGAGTGAGTTCTGCTGCTCGATTGGCTCCTGTGCCGCAGCTGCATTCACCACTGAGAAATAATTTGATGTCTGTCTAGTGTTGCTCGTTTGCATATTTTACTTCAAGCGATCTATCTTGTGTGTGCACTACGGCAAAATCGTGTTTTGCCGTGCCGCGCACGCTTTGCTGTATGCCCTATAGCCTGGAACACGGCAAAGGTAGACTCTGCCGTGTGGAGAAAAAAGAAGAGCAGGCAGAAAAAACACGGTAAAACAACGTAAAGGAACACGGCAGAATTTTGAACTCGGTAAAGACCGTAAAAAGCACACGGCAATTGGTACATCAACAAATGCATGTGGTAGACGACTCCGCCATCAACACATGCAAGTCCACATCGATATATGCAATCCTAAAAATTCAAAAGAACACAAGCATAAGTTTTACCATACGAACACTAGTAGAGAAACCCCCTTCCGAGAACATATCTAGTGATACCACACCTTATTTGATACCATGATACCACTCTTTAAAATTTAAATTGTAAATGTCAAAAAATTCGAAACTAAAATTTTGGGTGTTCACAACATGTGTGTTTACATACCTTGTAACTTTCATAACCAAATTTGAAATATCCTTAGAGAAACAAAAAAGAGAAATCTAGCATGAATAGTGTCACATAAAGACGAAAATTCAAAATGCCACTATTCACACAACATTTGTCTTTTTTGTTTCTCTTTGTGTACTTTAAATTTGGATCTGAAAATTTTAGACAATGTAAACATACATCTTGTGAACAACCACAAATTTATTGTAATTTTTTTGTCACTTACAAATTTAAATTTTGTGAAGTGGTATCATGGTATCATGTGAGGTGTGGTATCACTGGATATTTTGCCACCCCCTTTAGTACCGGTTTCAAAAGGGCTTTAGTACCGGTTTTGGAACCGGTACTAAAGATTCGGTACTAAAGGCCTCCCAACCGGTGCTAAAGGCTATTTCGTTTAATTTTGTTTAACTAAATTTTTTCATAAATTTTATTTTATTTTATTTTTTTCACTCATTTTTTTTCCAGAATTTCTAGTATTTCCGTTAGTCTCTAACTACACTTAATCTCTAGTCAAATTACTTATCCGTGGTCAAACTTTCCGGTCGGTCACCCATCCTCACACTACTCCCGCACTAGCACGCTTAACTTCCGAGTTCCATCCCGTTCCACTTCCAAGTGCTTCGCGCGCATGTATGTGATAGTAGTATCATATCAATCCTATTAACATGTTGGTTGATGTCACACTTTTTTATTGTTTAAATTTCAAATAATTTTTTAATAAACAAAAGTAATGATGTAATAATAATGTTGAATAAATAAATAAAATTAACTTTTTAATTTGTATTATTTTTAATTATTTTGTAATTTTTAAATATTATTTTTGCCAAACCTAAAACCTGAAAATTTGAAAATATTATAATTTGCTAAAAGTCATAGTAATATTCTGGGATTCAAAAAATCTTATAATTATTGATTTAATTTAATAAAAAATAAAAATATATAAAATTCTAAATTTCTGGAAAAAAACTAAAATCTTCCTGCTTTCATATTTTCATTTGGAATTTTGAGAATCTAAAAATTTGTTAATCGGATGTAACTTTTTCCCAGGATTTTTTTGCTATATTATACATTTTTTTTCGACGTCGTATGCAAAAGTTATTGCGGTTTTACCATTTTTCAAAACTTTTTTGCAAAAAAAGTGAAAATTCAAATTTGTTAATTTTTCCTAATAGTAGGTTGCATAAATACAAGAATCTGAAAACATTTTGTTTTTTGAATTTTCTATCATTTTCTTTTCTATTTTACAGTGTCAAAAAAGGCGATCCACGGGGGAGGGGGGGGGGGGTGGAGCTGCGTGGGTGAGCAGGAAAACCTTTACTAAACGTCTACCCTTTAGTACCGGTTCGTGTCACGAACCGGTACTAAAGGTCTACCCTTTAGTACCGGTTCGTGTCACGAAACCGGTACTAAAGGTTTTTCAGCTGACGCGAACCCTTTAGTACCGGTTCGTGTCACGAACCGGTACTAAAAATCCTTTGGAACCGGTACTAAAGGTGTGGACAATGCAACCGGTACTAATGCACCCTTTAGTACCGGTTCGTAAGGAAACCGGTACTAAAGGCTTGGACGGAAGCCCCTTTTTCTACTAGTGGAAACTAGTTGAGAAGTTTGAACAGCACAATTGAAACATGGTTCTCACAAGTTAATTTTTTACAAGTTGGAGAGAGATCAGGCGTTTGGAAGGCGACAAAGAAAACCCATCTAGGGTTCCGTCTCCCTCGCCGGTGATGCTGGCGGTCCGCTCCGTCTCCGGTGGCGTTGGGGCCTTGGAGGTGTGGCGGACCACGGCCCTTCGCCGGCGCGAGGATTTTCGTACTTTGTTTAGGTTGTTTTTAGTGTGTTTTTCGGGATGGTGAGGCGGCAGCTACATCCTAAAGTCAGAATAAGGTCTTCCGTTCCCTAGTCTCGCTCTGGTGGTGCCTCTAGCACCGGCGGAGAACACGTGGAGTCGTATGCCTGGTGAAACTCCTGGGATCCGGTTGGCTGCCAGTCTCTTCCGATCTGCGGTTGTCTTCATTGGCGATGTTTGCTGCTCTAGTGCGCTGGTCCTTTGGGGCCTTGACACGATGAATTCCCGTCTGTTTACTACAACAAGCTAATATAGCAGATTTAATAATTAATGAGGTGCCTAGTTCGTCCCTTAAAGAATATCTCACTGACACAGTAATTGTATCAAACTAGATGATGCACCGCGCCCTTGCTGCGGAATATTTGATGAAAAAGGTAAAACTAAGATATGCTCGCATACAACAAAAATATAGCCATTTTAACTATACAGCTTGTAAGGATCAAATAATCACGGCCTAACTCATTCAGTAACACATGCCATGCATATATTCTGAGGAAAAAGAGACGCAAATAAGTGTTTGTTTGCTCTGTCCAACGAAGCAATTATCTCTGCCGGGAAGCAAGATACTAATGTCATGATGCTCATACAGTGGAAATTAATTCTGCACTCATGTTCTGTCTGTACTTCTAGAAAAAATGCTCATCGATTTGTAACATTTACAGCCAGGCAAAGACATGACTAAGAATACAATATTTCAACACCATAAGAGTTAATGTTTATTCTTCAGATCCATGAATTGCATAATGAATGGACATGAAATAAATCCTTATAGTCGGTGCTAGCAAAATTGGCCACCTCACAATCGTCAAGCTGTGAGAAACATGATTGTGGAATGGATCAGGTGCTCGAAGCCAATGATTCAATAGATGTAGGACTGTCAAATTGTCTTCTCTCTTATGGTTACCATTACAATAAGAAATATTGTAACATTACAATTTGTCGCGCTGGACTGCGAATCAAGATCCGGCGACCTCGATGACTAAATTAGAGGTCGACGACCGCCCATGGAGAAATATGGTGGCGGGTATGGGGAAGATGGTGTGGATGCTAGCCGCAATTAAGTTGATCGACTTTAAAGGGGAGAAATCTGCACGAACTCGTCGTATGTCGCCATCGGTTTCCGTTTCTTGCAGAGATCGTGCGGGAGAGGAAGAGAGCACGGCGTGGCGGAATTAATGGTGAAGAGGGAGAGCCAGGCGCCCAGGCGTCATAGGCGGCGTGGTGGAATTATCGACGGAGAAGACAAACAGTCTTGGGCTGGGCTGGTTCATCAGAAGTGGGCTGATGGAAGGAGTCGGCTGCATGTGGGCTGATGCAATGGGATGGGCTTCTTCAGTTTCGTGTGTCTTCTGTGAGAACAAAACTGAATTGAAACGAAAAAATGGACTAAACCGCTGATGTGGCAACGTGACAGGATGATCTGGACCTGAAACTAATAATAGTGATGTGGCATACCTGCATATTGAGAGAATTACCCTTAGTGGGTTGCTCTAATTTAATTATTATAGATATGGAGTCCAAAATTGTTAGGATAGTAGGCTACTGACCCATGAGTGGTGTTAACCTAGCCCTTGCGTTTGCGGTATTGCATCCATATGGATCTACTTTGCTCATGTGGTTATGTTATATTTATTTATTCTATCATGTTACATATATTATTTAATTTATTAGTTTTTTCTAAAATTCGTTTTATCAATAATGTTTGGTTTTATGTTTAGCCAACCTACTTAAGAGCGGATACATCCGATTAATTATGTTTCTGCCTGAGTCCGCTTCATTTATGTTAAGAATCCACGATCTCGTATATGCTTACCCAAATCTGCAATATGTTATTTATCTTAATTATTTGTACCTATCAAATAAAAAGGAATCGGAACTGCAAAAATAACACTAGCCAGGATGATAATGATGACGCTAATGATTATAATGATGATGACGTCCATAATCAGGGATCTAGTGAGGAACTAACACGATAGCGAAAATGTTAGCCATGGCTGCCAGTGCCACCGATGGAGAAAACTGAGCAACCCATGGAGACCAGCACGCGGAAAGGGAGCAGAAGAAAAAGACGCTTGACAGTCATGGCAAGCGCGCACAACCTGACAATGACGATTGACGGGCAACAATAAAGTGAGGCAATTGGAGACATCCAATTAATCTAAATTAACACCTATAATAAAATAAAAGGAAAACGAAAAGGTTACCACTGTAGATCCTAGCATCTAGTCATTGAGAAAACAACGCATGAACAGTTACCCAAACCAATGTGGGTTCAGCAAAACCTAAAATCTTTTATATAAGGAAAATATTTTTGGGACGGAGAGGACGAATTCATAAAAGCTTCAAACTTATAGAAAAGCCCAGAAAAAAGATAATTTACATTGAAGTCCTTCTAAGCTCCGATCTTGCCGGCCACCAAAAAGAGAAGGTGGCGCGCCGCTGCCGTTGCTCGTCAACTTGCCTTGGTTCGACGAAGCCAGCCCCATGACAGCCAGGGAGTCAGCCTTCACCGCCCCAGCTTGGAGGGGTAACGCCCTAGAACATCAGTCAGAATCCGTCGCCTAATTGAATCCGGTAGGCCGGGCTGCTCGAAGTGCACCACAGATCCGAAGATCTGCCACTAGTGTAAAACGGGGCTATAGGCCCGGTCCATTTGGGCCTTCAGTCCCGGTTTTCAAACCGGGACCAATAAGGCGGGACTAAAGGGTCCACCCTTTAGTCCCAGTTCAAAGTTGCACCGGGCCTAAAGGCGGCGCCACGTGGTGCGACCAGGAAGCTCGCGGTGGATGGCCTTTGGTCCCGGTTCGTGGTACGAACCGGGCCTGTGGTTCTCTGCCGCGGCAGAGAATTGCTATTTCTCTGCCGCGGCACAGGTTTAGGCTGTAGCAGCGTTTCTCTGCCGCGGCAGAGTTTCAGCAATGCATATATATCATTCAAGAATCCACAAAATATCGTCGTGAATATATATAGACATCGTCAACAGTACACGTAATGCATGCATATTTACAATATAGAGTCGGATCTCTTTACTAAATCTATTAGCTTCTACGAAGTTGCTCAACATCTAGCTATGACCTTCTTATAGTGCTCTCCACCTGGGGTAATGACCTCGGTAAGAAAGAATCCCGCGATTTCCTCTTGAATTGCTCGTATTTGATCCTCCGTTATGAGAGTGTCCCGCAGACGTTTCATCTATATTTAAAAAAGGAGATCAATATATGAATGGAACTCAATACAATAGATGGTACTAATTAAGATAATTGTGAGAATTTGTTATCGTACACGAGTGTGGTGTATACGAGCATCCCCACCCTTGGGACATGCCATGTCACGAATGAAGGTGCAGACGTAGTATCCACATAAGTTATTCCCGGGTTCCTGCCTCATACACTTTACGAAAAAATAGTTCGATCAAACTAATAATCAAGCATCGTATTGAAAGTAAATATCATATATATAGAGTTTCACGGACATAGATATATAGTACTACTTACAGGGTAATCTTCAAATGTAAGCTCCGGTTTCCATGTACCCGGAACAGTAGTGATGAACCGTTTCCAGGCCCTGCCCGGCAAAAAATAATGAGTAAATGAGTTATTGATTAGTTGATGATATCGTCGAATTAGAACAGATGAACATGCCAATACGAAATTGATTGAAATTACCTCTGGAGGATGGCAGCCAAGTTCGCCCATTCCGCATATTCTTTACGTTTCGAGTCCATGACATTTACGACTCCTTTGTGAAGATCAATGATTAGGAGAATAAAGTGGAATCTGCACAAGCATAGCTCAATGATTACGAGAATAAGGTGGAAGGTGCACAACCATAATGTATGTTATATATAACACTCACTTGAAGTTGTAGGGAAAGAATATATCCTCTTTGTTTGCTTGCTTCACTAAAAACATTAACATGTTGTCCTCTGTGTCCTTGGGGAAGTCTCGAACCGTAACTTCATGAACTGTGTCTGGGTCTATGAACCCCAGCGGTAGGAGCTTGCCTCTTTTGCATTCGAGCTTCTTCATTCTGCATAATTAAATGTATAGCGTACACAAAGAATATAGTGAGGATAATTGTTAGTGCAAATGAATGAGCGCTGAGCTACAGACTTAATTACATAAATAAATCACTTACAGGAAGTAGCAACTGATGACAGCTTTGTCGAGGGCGTCTTGATTGAATAACTCAAACAGTTCTTCTAACTCAAGGTTTATCTCCTCGACCCCCCGGAAGTAATGCTCATCTCTAAGATACACCGTGAGGTAGCGATCACCTCTTCGACAGGCTTTCGGGTACCGGTCATGCAACCTTCGCATCCGAGTCCCTAGACGCGCGAGCTCGCCGGGTTTGACGAGATCTTTTACTGTATTTATACTTGTTTACCACTTGAGCCGTTGTATAGTAATCTTCGTACTCAACCGATGCTCCCCGAGCTCTAGCATCCCGTTCGATCATCGATGCCGTCTCTGGATCATGATAGGGCTCCACGACGAAGTGGGGTACGGCCTGAATGTCCTGCTGTCCAAGCTGGGCGACTTTTTTTTGCTTCTTTGCTCGCTCTAGAGGACTGTCCAAGAGATCGGTCATAATCAGCTCTCAGCTCAGGTCTCTTCATTCTCGTCTCGGTGATACGTCTCCGACGTATCGATAATTTCTTATGTTCTATGCCATATTATTGATGATACCTACATGTTTTATGCACACTTTATGTCATATTCGTGCATTTTCTGGAACTAACCTATTAACAAGATGCCGAAGTGCCAGTTCCTATTTTCTGCTGTTTTTGGTTTCAGAAATCCTAGTAACGAAATATTCTCGGAATTGGACGAAATCAAGACCCAGGTTCCTATTTTCACCGGAAGCATCCAGAACACCCGGGAAGGACCAGAGGGGAGGCACTGGGCCCCCAGACCATAGGCCGGCGCGGCCCACGCCCTGGCCGCGCCGCCATATGGTGTGGCCACCCCTTCGACCCTCCTGCGCCGCCTCTTCGCCTATATAAAGCCTCCGTCGCGAAAACCCTGATACAGAAAAACCACGATACGGAAAACCTTACTGAGACGCCGCCATCGCGAAGCCAAGATCTGGGGGACAGGAGTCTCTGTTCCGGCACCCTGCCGGAGCGGGGAAGTGCCCCCGGAAGGCTTCTCCATCGACACCGCTGCCATCTCCACCGCCATCTTCATCACCGCTGCTGCTCCCATGAGGAGGGAGTAGTTCTCCATCGAGGCTCGGGGCTGTACCGGTAGCTATGTGGTTCATCTCTCTCCTATGTACTTCAATACAATAATCTCATGAGCTGCCTTACATGATTGAGATTCATATGATGATGCTTGTAATCTAGATGTCATTATGCTAGTCAAGTGAGTTTTACTTATGTGATCTCCGGAGACTCCTTGTCCCACGTGTGTAAAGGTGACAAGTGTGTGCACCGTGTGGGTCTCTTAGGCTATATTTCGCAGAATACTTATTCACCGATGAATGGCATAGTGAGGTGCTTATTTATATCTCTTTATGATTGCAATGTGTTTGTATCACAATTTATCTATGTGCTACTCTAGCAAAGTTATTAAAGTAGTTCTATTCCTCCTGCACGTGTGTAAAGGTGACAGAGTGTGTGCACCGTGTTAGTACTTGGTTTATGCTATGATTATGATCTCTTGTAGATTATGAAGTTAACTATTGCTATGATAATATTGATGTGATCTATTCCTCCTACATATGCATGAAGGTGACGGTGTGCATGCTATGCTAGTACTTGGTTTAGTCTTTTGATCTATCTTACACTAAAGGTTACTAAAATATGAGCATTATTGTGGAGCTTGTTAACTCCGGCATTGAGGGTTCGTGTAATCCTACGCAATGTGTTCATCATCCAACAAAAGTGTAGAGTATGCATTTATCCATTCTGTTATGTGATCAATGTTGAGAGTGTCCACTAGTGAAAGTCTAATCCCTAGGCCTTGTTCCTAAATACTGCTATTGCTGCTTGTTTACTTGTTTCTACTGCGTTACTACTGCTGCGTTACTGCTGCTTGTTTACTGTCCTGGGCAAAGCACTTTTCTGTGTCGTTGCTACTACTTATTCATACCACCTGTATTTCACTATCTCTTAGCCGAACTAGTGCACCTATTAGGTGTGTTGGGGACACAAGAGACTTCTTGCTTTGTGGTTGCAGGGTTGCATGAGAGGGATATCTTTGACCTCTTCCTCCCTGAGTTCGATAAACCTTGGGTGATCCACTTAAGGGAAACTTGCTCGCTGTTCTACAAACCTCTGCTCTTGGAGGCCCAACACCTGTCTACAAGAATAGAAGCTCCCGTAGACATCAAGCACTTTTACGGCGCCGTTGCCGAGGAGGAAAGGTAAAAAGGCACTCATACTCCGGTTCCGGTGTAAAGTACTTTTACTGGCGCCGTCGTGTGTGTGCTCGAAGCTATTTCCTTTAGATCCTGCAATTGCATCTTTTTGTTTCTTGTTTACACTAGTTTGGCATAATGGACAACAATGAGCTTCTTATTCTATTTCCTGATTTAAAACATGGATTGTTTGATGCGAAAATTAAAAAATCTATGGAACCTTATTTGCATGCTGATAGTAATATTAGTATGAACGCTTTGAACACCATTGTTGCTAATGATATAGAAAGTTCTAAGCTTGGGGAAGCTGGTTTTCATGATCTTTTTAGTCCCCCAAGCATTGAGGAGAAAATTTTCTTTGATGATACTTTGCCTCCCAGATGTGATGATTATAATGATAGTGGTCTTTTGGTGCCACCTACTATGGAGAGTAAATTTTGTTGTGATTATACTATGCCTCCTACACTTGATGAGAATAATAATGATAGCTACTATGTTGAATTTGCTCCTACTACAATTAATAAGAATAACTATGCTTATGTTGGGAATAGTAATAATTTTATGCATGAGACTCATGATAAGAATGCTTTATGTGATAGTTATATTGTTGAGTTTGCTCATGATGCTACTGAAAGTTATTATGAGAGAGGAAAATATGGTTGTAGAAATTTTCATGTTACTAAAATGCCTCTCTATGTGCTGAAATTTTTGATGCTACACTTGTTTTATCTTCCTATGCTTGTTACTTTGCTCTTCATGAACTTGTTTATTTACAAGATTCCTATGCATAGGAAGCATGTTAGACTTAAATGTGTTTTGAATTTGCCTCTTGATGCTCTCTTTTGCTTCAAATACTATTTCTTGCGAGTGCATCATTAAAACTGCTGAGCCCATCTTAATGGCTATAAAGAAAGAACTTCTTGGGAGATAACCCATGTGTTTATTTTGCTACAGTACTTTGTTTTATATTTGTGTCTTGGAAGTTTTTTACTACTGTAGCAACCTCTCCTTATCTTAGTTTTATGTTTTGTTGTGCCAAGTAAAGTCTTTGATAGTAAAGTAAATACTAGATTTGGATTACTGCGCAGTTCCAGATTTCTTTGCTGCCACGAATCTGGGTCTAATTCTCTGTAGGTAACTGAGAAAATTATGCCAATTTACGTGAGTGATCCTCAGATATGTACGCAACTTTCATTCAATTTGGGCATTTTCATTTGAGCAAGTCTGGTGCCCTTTTAAAATTCGTCTTTACGGACTGTTCTGTTTTGACAGATTCTGCCTTTTATTTCGCATTGCTTCTTTCGCTCGTGTTGGGTGGATTTCTTTGTTCCATTACCTTCCAGTAGCTTTGAGCAATGTCCAGAAGTGTTAAGAATGATTGTGTCACCTCTGAACATTTGAGTTTTTGATTATGCACTAACCCTCTAATGAGTTTGTTTCGAGTTTGGTGTGGAGGAAGTTTTCAAGGGTCAAGAGAGGAGGATGATATACTATGATCAAGGAGAGTGAAAACTCTAAGCTTGGGGATGCCCCGGTGGTTCACCCCTGCATATTCTAATAAGACTCAAGCGTCTAAGCTTGGGGATGCCCAAGGCATCCCCTTCTTCATCGACAAATTATCAGGTTCCTTCTCTTGAAACTATATTTTTATTCGGCCACATCTTATGTACTTTACTTGGAGCGTATGTGTGCTTTTGTTTTTGTTTTTGTTTGAATAAATGCTTGTGTGGGAGAGAGACACGCTCCGCTGATTCATATGAACACATGTGTTCTTAGCTTTTAATTTTCATGGCGAAGTTTCTTTTTCGTTAATTTGTTATACGGTTGGAATTGGAAAATGATACATGTAGTAAATTGCTATAATGTCTTGGATAATGTGATACTTGGCAATTGTTGTGCTCATGTTTAAGCTCTTGCATCATATACTTTGCACCCATTAATGAAGAAACACTTAGAGCTTGCTAATTTGGTTTGCATATTTGGTTTCTCTAGAGTCTAGATAATATCTAGTATTGAGTTTTGAACAACAAGGAAGACGGTATGGAGTCTTATAATGTTTACCATATGTCTTTTATGTGAGTTTTGCTGTACCGTTCATCCTTGTGTTTGTTTCAAATAACCTTGCTAGCCTAAACCTTGTATCGAGAGGGAATACTTCTCATGCATCCAAAATACTTGAGCCAACCACTATGCCATTTGTGTCCACCATACCTACCTACTACATGGTATTTCTCCGCCATTCCAAAGTAAATTGCTTGAGTGCTACCTTTAAAATTCCATCATTCACCTTTGCAATATATAGCTCATGGGACAAATAGCTTAAAAACTATTGTGGTATTGAATATGTACTTATGCACTTTATCTCTTATTAAGTTGCTTGTTGTGCGATAACCATGTTTCGGGGACGCCATCAACTATTCTTTGTTGGATATCATGTGAGTTGCTATGCATGTCCGTCTTGTCTGAAGCAAGAGAGATCTACCACCTTCATGGTTGGAGCATGCATATTGTTAGAGAAGAACTATGTGCCGCTAACTAAAGCCATGATTCATGGTGGAAGTTTCAGTTTGGACATATATCCTCAATCTCATATGAGAATAATAATTTTTGCCACATGCTTATGCATTAAAGAGGAGTCCATTATCTGTTGTCCATGTTGTCCCGGTATGGATGTCTAAGTTGAGAATAATCAAAAGCGAGAAATCCAAAATGCGAGCTTTCTCCTTAGACCTTTGTACGAGGCGGCATGGAGGTACCCCATTGTGACACTTGGTCAAAACATGTGCATTGCAAAGATCCGGTAGTCCAAGTTAATTAGGACAAGGTGCGGGCACTATTAGTATACTATGCATGAGACTTGCAACTTGTAAGATATAATGTACATAACTCATATGCTTTATTACTACCGTTGACAAAATTGTTTCATGTTTTCAAAATAAAAGCTCTAGCACAAATATAGCAATCGATGCTTTCCTCTTTGAAGGACCATTCTCTTTACTTTTATGTTGAGTCAGTTCACCTATCTCTCTCCACTTCAAGAAGCAAACACTTGTGTGAACTGTGCATTGATTCCTACATACTTGCATATTGCACTTGTTATATTACTCTATGTTGACAATTATCCATGAGATATATATGTTACAAGTTGAAAGCAACCGCTGAAACTTAATCTTCCTTTGTGTTGCTTCAATGCCTTTACTTTGATTTATTGCTTTATGAGTTAACTCGTATGCAAGACTTATTAATACTTGTCTTGAAGTACCATTCATGAAAAGTCTTTGCTTTATGATTCACTTGTTTACTCATGTCATTACCATTGTTTTGATCGCTGCATCCACTACATATGTTTACAAATAGTATGATCAAGGTTATGATGGCATATCACTTCAGAAATTATCTTTGTTATCGTTTTACCTCGCTCGGGACGAGCAGAACTAAGCTTGGGGATGCTTGATACGTCTCCGACGTATCGATAATTTCTTATGTTCTATGCCATATTATTGATGATACCTACATGTTTTATGCACACTTTATGTCATATTCGTGCATTTTCCGGAACTAACCTATTAACAAGATGCCGAAGTGCCGGTTCTGTTTTCTGCTGTTTTTGGTTTCGAAATCCTAGTAACGAAATATTCTCGGAATTGGACGAAATCAAGACCCGAGGTTCCTATTTTCACCGGAAGCATCCAGAACACCCGGGAAGGACCGGAGGGGGGCACTCGGGCCCCCGGACCATAGGCCGGCGCGGCCCACGCCCCGGCCGCGCCGCCATATGGTGTGGCCACCCCTTCGACCCTCTCGCGCCGCCTCTTCGCCTATATAAAGCCTCCGTCGCGAAAACCCCGATACGGAAAAACCACGATACGGAAAACCTTCCGAGACGCCGCCATCGCGAAGCCAAGATCCGGGGGACAGAGTCTCTCGTTCCGGCACCCCGCCGGAGCGGGGAAGTGCCCCCGGAAGGCTTCTCCATCGACACCGCTGCCATCTCCACCGCCATCTTCATCACCGTCGCTGCTCCCATGAGGAGGGAGTAGTTCTCCATCGAGGCTCGGGGCTGTACCGGTAGCTATGTGGTTCATCTCTCTCCTATGTACTTCAATACAATAATCTCATGAGCTGCCTTACATGATTGAGATTCATATGATGATGCTTGTAATCTAGATGTCATTATGCTAGTCAAGTGAGTTTTACTTATGTGATCTCCGGGAGACTCCTTGTCCCACGTGTGTAAAGGTGACAGTGTGTGCACCGTGTGGGTCTCTTAGGCTATATTTCACAGAATACTTATTCACCGATGAATGGCATAGTGAGGTGCTTATTTATATCTCTTTATGATTGCAATGTGTTTGTATCACAATTTATCTATGTGCTACTCTAGCAAAGTTATTAAAGTAGTTCTATTCCTCCCGCACGTGTGTAAAGGTGACAAGTGTGTGCACCGTGTTAGTACTTGG